>NC_087253.1:23730000-23930000 GCF_037042905.1 Lytechinus pictus | reverse complement strand
CGAGACAGTCATAACAATTTTCACCTTTAATATAAACAACTGAATTCCCCTGCTGTACATTAATGAAAGAAGAGCGAAATTCAATGGTCAGTTAGCCATCCAAATGTCTCTCGTAATTTCAACGCTACCCTATATATACATTTTTTTTTTTTGGGGGGGGGGTGACGGGATGGGGTGGGGGTTCTCCCAAAATCATAATATTTCCAATCTGACGAACTTGAGAGAGTTTAGGACATCTATGAATTTGCCAATGCATTATCTTAATACCAAATTCTCACTTCAAACATTAAACAAATAGTGATATAATATGTTGATATAGGTCGATATTAAAGTTTGCTGGTTTGTTGAAAATCGCTTATACATTGATTCTTTTTTTTCCTTAAAAAAGGAGAAATACGACTGAAGTCAGTTTTTTTTTTCATTCATACATTATGTGTGCGGATATTCTTTATGCTTGATGATGAATAAAAATCGGACAAAGTGCGTGCTTTGTTAAATAATCGATAATGATAATGATGATTTTGTCAACCGTCAATATTCAAACTGAAGAATGAAAAACTATATAGAACATGACGTCATAACTCAAAAGGGTGGTAAAAATATCACGAATCTAAAATAAAAACTAGACGCACATATTAATCAATATTTGAAGCATGAATGCGAGACAATAGCCTAAGAATATATCTAAAACACGTGGTTGTCTGAAATCCCCTGCGGGGGGGGGGGGGCATTGTTGCATATTCTAAATGTCATTCCTACAGACAAATGAGGCGTCAAACATGGCCTACAGTAGTAGTTTCTCACTGGTTGTAATAAATCAAACTTATTGTAATCATGGTAATTTGCACAGTGATTACTGCATGAAGTGATTTAAAGCTTTAATATGAAGCTCATTCCGTACACGGGCTGCGTAATAGGAGCATGGCGGGAAAGGTCGGCTCACTCAAAATTCCAAAGCTCCAAATAAATCAAAATCGCCTCTAAAAGACGTAGTCAGACACATAAAAGATTCACATTCAAACATTTAAATCCTTTGAGATTTAAAAGTCTTAAGATTCGAAATAAATCAAATTTATCAAATTTCAAATTTATTACTCTAAATTCCAATGATTCAAAATAAATCTAGATCGGCTGTAAAAAGTTACCAGCAGAATTTTGAATTTATTTCAAATCTTAAGGATTAACTTTTAAGCCTCAAAAGATTTAAATTCAAATCTTTTAAATTTGTATCTAAATCTACAAGGTTTAAGTCTAAATCTAATATTCGGGTGGTCACTATTCACAGCCGATCTGGATTTATTTTAAAACCTTGGAATTTAGAGTGTATTCACAATGAACATAATGCTTATGCCTACTCAGCTTAGTCTCATTAGAACAAACTAATGCAAAGAAATACTATCAGGAAGGCACGACAAAATAGCGAAGGCAAATTCCGTATCCATATCCGTCCGTATTCTCCATCGGCTTTTGACATATTTGGTGATTTAAAGTTCAGTGTTGACCTATCGTTATTGGTGTTAGGTCAATTTTACACCAAAAATAAAATGAAGATGGTCCCGAAAAGTCACTCACTAGTTGTTGATGTGTCAATGATGTGATCTGGATCAGTTTTACAATCTCTGAATAAGTTTTAGAGCTAGTGGAAGCAATCCAAATTCCAACACCAACACCAATGTCAACACCGGACTTGAAATCACCCATTAAATGGGAAATAATAAATCCGGATTTTAACGGGACCTTTTGCCCTTTTTAATTAAACCCCGTGTCCTTAAAGATGACTCGCCTTTAGTCCCGGGGCGGTCACCTGGGCAGCCCGTGTTTCATTGAAATTCTATTTATTTGAAGTCCACGTCTTGTTCTCAGTACTGAAAAGGATTTCCCCAATCTAATTTTCACATTCCGCCCATGATACGCGAATAATCAAGGCTGTACTTCAACAGTACCATTGCGAGCACACATTGAAAGTTATATTATCCACCCCAGGCCCCCTCTGAAAAGGGGGAATTCACTTCGAATTTCGAGACAAATAATCATGCTATTGTAATAGCCTTGAAAACAACTGCATCTTTTCCAGTGTCTGTATAAACATAAATTCGAAACAAAATGATTAGTAATTGTCACTGCCTTAAATGCAACCCTACGTTGATAACCGAAATATGTTTGACCCAACGATTTTTTGTGACGATAGGGAAAGGGATTTTAAATCCTCTAGGGACATCTAAAGAAGATATGAACTCATTTTAACATTGTATCTTGCTTTGAAAAAAATAAGTTTTTACATATGTAATTCAAGTTTCCCCCATTTATTTGTCTTATGAATATTATCGTCTATTTTATCTATAAATGTTGCTGTGATTAAAAGTGTGAAGATTTCTCTTCATTCTAAAACCTATATGATGTTGAACATACGTTATCTTCTTTTAACACTATCAATTCATAATTTTGACTGAACGTCCTAATGTCAATACATTTCTAATTGACTAAACAGACTGACTTCTCTTACATCTCCCTCGCCCTTTGTACTCCCACCTCTTTCTCTCTTTGATACATATTAAAGTCAATCATTTTGATATGAATATTTAGTTTTTCAGTGAGTAAGCATATTTGTTTATAATGTAATTATTATGACTATTATTCTAAATTCGTAAGTTCCTTAGGGGCATTTTTTACTTGAAGAAGACAGTGGGTCCGCTGGATAATGAAATTCGATCAATCCCAGGTAAAATAAGTCGAACGCATATTGATTTCTTTGTGTTTCGTTCAAACTCAAGTCTTTGTGACGCTGTCCCCATCTGTCTAGAATAAATAGTTTCACATTATTCATAATTTATCTCTCGAATAGTTTAACCAGGTACTTTCACTCGATTTTGATTTCTGTTATGAATTATTCAATAGACAAGGAATTAGTGTTCATGGAAGATGGGAGAACGTCGACTTTCCAGGGAATTTCGTTGTGCGATGTATGATATGTTTCTATTTAAAACACCGATAGAGGGATAGTTTATATCTTCCCCTTGTACCAAAGAGTGATTATTTGTTTTATATTTCACATCAGAGCTGATATGATTACTAGATGTTTCTTTCCGTTGCGTTCTAGCAAATACAAATATCCCTGGTCACCTCATCACCTTTCGGATAAAGCCAAGATTAACACCAACATTATTTCCTTCGACCTATTTCGATCCAAGTCATCGATTCGGACGATATCCCTTGAAAAAAAGATCGATACCTTAATGTATGCATACTGCAAATATTACCCGTGTCTTGGGTTCAACGTACAATTTGGTTTTGGATCATGGAAATATCTCCCAAACTGGCAAATGGACCGTGGATATTATTTTATTCACGTACAAATGGTCAATATCTAAGGGAGCGTAAAAGTAGAGCCATAGGTCATTACCTTTTTTATACCGCCGCGGCTCGCCGGTTTTTTTCCTATCGGGGCCGTGCTTCGTAGTCTGGGATCAGTATTTGGATGCATGATAAAAATACTGATGACGTCGGCTGGAGGTTAAACCATTCGACAGGAAAGTTTTTAATCTGGGTGTTTGGCGTTTGGAGGAGAACAGTGGGCTAAGTATGAAAAATAAGTAAAAGAGTTGGAAAATGTGGCATTGGCGCGAAAATGGGGTGGTTTGGGGATTATGCCCCCCCCCCCCGAAAAAACCTCAAAATATGCATTTGCCCAATGAGGGTTTTTTTTGTGTTGTTTTGTATGCCAATTCGTTGATTGACACACGATATTATATCATGTAAATAAGTGTTTTATCAAATTTCAATCAATATTCATTTTGAGACTTTACAGCTTCATTGACCGGACTTCCCTCCACCTTATTTGATCATTATAAAGCATGAATAAATATTCAAAAGGCATACGAGTTGAGGCTGACGTTGAAAAAGTACACCTTGTTACAAAGTGAGTTTCAAACGTCGCACATGATGTAAAATCATATGTCTTGTTAGAAAACATTTTAACATAGCATTTTAGCATACATGTAGTATTCTTTTTTTTTTTTGCTACGCAGAGTTCACCATATGTGAACAAGGTATAACACTGGAGGTTGGATATAGCAGTGATAATGACCCGCCCGGCTTATTGGCACGTGCCACGTAGTGCGTACTTTCACGGTAGTTAGCTAAAAATATCACCCTTCTATGGTAATGACACTAAAGACAACCCAAAGGACGTGTTAGCTCGATCAAATATCACTGGTTAAGCCGACTGGGAGTCACCCACGGCCTAATAATGGATATTAATAGTCATGTTATAGTCAATACATATTGACTCCGTATTCCTATAAACTGGTCACGTGGTCGGCCAGAAATTAAAATGAAATTAATCAAAGCATAATCAACGGTCCTTCTTTTATGCACATGTTCGTTAGTTTGTTACATTTTGGACGGATCAGGGGCCCGTCTTACAGAGAGTTACGATTGATCCAATTAATCGTAACTCTATTGAAAATCTCTCAGTGTCATAATCTTTTCTACAGGAAATTTGCGAAATGTCATTTTGTAAACAAAGGCGAACACACCAACTTGTAAAGAAAACGATTAATTTATGATTATGCATCATACCTAGAAAACATTTTGAACAAGACTTGCTTTTTTAGATGTGGACGTTGCTGGTTTTCCATAGTTGAGGTTGAACAGATCAATCTTTGTAAGACGGGGCCCTGTTTTCATAGTGTTACTTTCACATTTATTATTTTACCAAGAGACAAAGGATAATAATAATTGTGACCTATGATATGATTCATCGTTATGACTTGGCCTTGGAGCTCATGTATTTCTTACCCCCACTCGATGAAATGAAAATATATCAAAAGGGTGTCGAATTCTGTTATTGATTAGTTGGATGTGTAATTGACCAATGTGACAAATATGATATGCCCTGCTGGAGCACGCATAGCTGAGGGAAAGTGGTCACAGGGGCAAGATCATAACTCCTTAAAGCCCCCTTTTCACAATATTGATATGCGACCACTTGCGACCTTTTGGTCGTACGACAGGCTCAAAAATGCATCAATGAAGTGTTATCTATGTCATTAAATCGCAGATAGATATAGGCTTTCACAGATGCAACCGCTGCAGTACAACGAAGGCGACCAGTAATTCGCAGTTAGTCGCATAATGCTCGTGCGAATGGCCTTGCGTTCTCTTGCGAGTGTTGCACGAGTGATTGCGAGTGGTTTCACGCAAATCTCAGTAGTTGCTAGAGCAAATGCATAGTCGTGAGAGTCGACGTGAGGCAATGCGATCCCTCGTACATTGAATGAAACTAGTGCGTCTGGTCGTACTGGTTGTACGATCTAATCGATCGCATTCGATCGGGTTTGGATTCTCAACATGTTCACGACCAGTCACGATCTCTTCGTGTTCTTGCGATCGACTGCAAGTGCCCGCAAAACACCAAGAGATCGTCTGGTCGTATTGGTCGTACTGGTTGAACGATCTGATGCAAGTGAATCGGTCGCATTCGATCGCGTTTGGATTTTCAACATGTTCACGACCAGTCACGATCTCTTCGTGTTCTTGCGATCGACTGCAAGTGCCCACAAGACACCAAGAGATCGATCGTGCAGCACCAATAAAAAAAAACTGCTGTAGGCGGTCGTAAACTGATCGGGGATCAATCGTGAATGGTCATATATAGGATGATCCAATAAATGATGTCTTACTCGTCCTTTATCATGTTTATGCTTGGTGATATTTGTTTTGTGATATCACGTAACCTCGATGAATATTCTTGGAAACATAACTGTATCGTTATATTTAGACATGAACTTATACCAATAATACGAAGCGTAGACATTCTGTGATATATCTATCATCATTTCATGATTGATGCAGCAGAGGTAAAGTAAGCCGCTTAATTTGGTAAAAAAGACTATGCAAGTAATATTACCTTAATGGACTTTGCAATTTGATGAACGTATCCCTTGAAAGAATAAGATGGGAATGGATGAATAAACAGTTGGATTTTGGATCAAACGAATACTGAAAAAAAAAAAATGTTCAAGTAATAAAAGCTCCCCCCCCCCTTAAAAGAAATAATAATACAAATGGGAATTGAAAACGTAAAAACGTAAAAACGAAATGGGGCGAAATTTGGAAAGACGAAACTGACACCAATGAAGACTGTAATATCATAATTATTAGACAACTGCATGACTTGTAGAGATGGACTGTCATTACCATAGACCTACTGCCACGTGATATAGCCTGCTCTGATATTGTCACAAGAAATCCGCAGAGATCACAATTTACTTGGCATAATTCCTTGTTTCATTGTATCATGTGCCGAAAACTCGAGCTAACCCGGTCGGATGGAGGCTGCCACTCCATGCCCACTGGCGCCGGCTGACTGCATGCAATGCGGGGTTATTAACCGCCTTAGTCCCGTATGTACCACGCTGTGTCCTGTACAAGTCTATTTCATTAATCCCATGCGTTACATATTATGTTAGTGATAACCCATTTTTCATCAGGCCCGTGCAAATCGAATTATATTTGAGGAAGGAAAAGACGTTGTATTAAGTCAAGTAGGTTCGTTCCTTGCCAGATGCACAGAAGATGGTGCGATAGTGATACGTTATATACATGGATCGAAATGAACATAGGGGCCTACGCGCATCGACGAGTACAACGGCCAGCAATGAATAGAAATGTCATTGCCCCTTATCATCTTCCACAATCTACACATTATTGATACACAACAATACATCATTTGAACATGTCTGTTTGAAAAGAGCGATTAACACAGGGGCCGCGGAATTGTCAGGAGGGGGGGGGGGGGGTTGTGGCCCACACCTTTTTCCAAAACCATGTACAAAATCGTATAATTACTTTGTGATTGTTTGCATGGTCAGCAAGACCTCCCCCCCCCCCTCACTTTAAAACCGTTCCGCGGCCTATCAAAAATACAATCATGTAATGTGAGTATTATTAATCCGCATGTGTTCGTTTCCCAATAAATTAGTATAAAATAATTGCATGATATGCATTCATCGCGATATCATTACTGAAAATATACGACGTCTACAAAGCATTGATTATCATTTTGATTCAATCGTAATAATTGTGTTACACAATATAAAATGGATTGATGAATAGTGTAATAGATGTGAATGTAATATTGGATGGTGAATGGACATGACACAGGAGACACAGAGAGAGCGAGAGAGAGATACAAGAGAGAGGATGGAAAATTTGAAAAAGGTCAACCATCAAAGTACATATAAAGCACTATAAACTTTCCCTGGAATTAGGAGTTGAATAGTATGAATGGCGAACATCTATGTAGTTAGAAGCCTGGCTATTCACCGCAATCAGTAACAATGTAAATGCAAAATGAATCCTTAGAAATGGGATCTTGATCAATCAATCGGATTAAATGACAATCACGATACGATGTGGTACAAACACGAACACATAATGATAGAGCATCAATCATGATGCCATATTGGGTGGATATATCCGAGGTTCTTTGCATGGAATTATAGCCCGGATTCATTGGTAAAATCAGTCAATATCTCTAAATTATCCTGAGCGAGAAAAAAAGCATGTCATTTCCAAAATGAAAACGTAATTGGATCACGTATTGTAATATAAAATAAAATAGATATCCCCTTTCCATTCCAATTCCCTTTCTTCTCTCTTTTGTGTGTGTGTTTTTTTTTTTTTGTTCGTGGTTGTGGTTTGATGATTTTTTTATGTGAGGGGGCGAGTGCCCAAAAGCACCCCTACCCTCTATCTTTTGCACGAAATGATGGTGGTTTCATTGTTAAGTTTGTCATGTTTGTGTAACATGATTATACTTTGGTATTGATACAGCATGTTAAACTGGAATAATAACGATCAAGATGACAGTATAATCGTAACATTATACTATCATCATCATTGTCATCATCATCATCATGATCATTATCATCATTACCATCACCATTACCATCATCATCATCACCATCATCAATCATTATCATCATGGCACATGTTGACACATTTTCTTTTTGCTATCAGCTTATGCATGTTTCCAAATTATGAAATAATGATTGTATAATTCAGTGGAATGTTTTCATGTTTTGAATAATATCTAGAGCACAAAAAACGCGTGTAAAATAGTATGTTCCTCTAATGGCAAATATTGACTACAAGTTGATAATTCTAAGGTTAACATGCGCGTCAATGACATTTAAAGATCGTTCCGAAAATAAAAATAATGCGAATTTTACAGTTTCTCTCGTAGACAGTCTTGATCTGTAGAAGCGTATGAATCGTTATCATCCACTACCTAGCCATGATTGTCAACAGGAAGGCAAAAATGAATAAAAAATCGGACAATACATGCTTACTCAGAATAATCACTTCACTCAAATGGCGCGTGTTAAATGAGACGCGTTAATCTTGACCGGTGGTTTTCCCCGTCTGGACGGTCAAGCTGGAAGAAAAGGACCGCGCTTCCTGTGTTGACACTCTCTTGTGACCACTCGAAGATTTAAATGACGACTGTTTCACCTGCATTATACATAGGAATACCGCCCCCCCCCCCTCCTTTCTCATCAAGCAATTGCGGTCGTCATAGATACTAGCAGTTTTCGCTCCCCAACGCCCGACGAACATAGATAATGTACATTAATATCATCGGTCCCTCGTATCGTTTGATGTTTTGGATTAACATGGATTAATTGATGAAATGGGCCGGTGTCATAGGCGATTTGGACCGGCCAGTCGATCGGGGCCGGAGGTACTAATCGACGGCTCTTTTACCCGCCGATTAGTTCCGAATTTTCTTGTGTGATGCGATCGTCATAGTCGATTTGTTCCAATACGCTGTTCATGCACCATTATCACCCCTACAGCAGGAATGTAATATTCAAGTCGTCCTTTTCAACCAATTGGCTCCTCCAAATCAACCACACCCACAGAACAGATACAGTTGCCGATTTGAGAATCTCAAGTTATTTAGGGAGTTGTATGCATTTTTTAGCACTCTTCCAATTAATTAAAGATTTGTATTGTTATTTCACTGATCATTGAAGTATGAAACACCAGCGACGTTCTGTCCGCAAGTAATTTATCACGCTATATATTTTACCCAATTTATAGAAATATAAAGACAGAGGAAAATAATCAGGAGCGGCGGGGCAAATTTTAAAGTGGGAGAGGGACACAGGGGAAAAAGGCAAAAAGCGCAATTAAAATATGAAGAACAATTTAAAAAAAAAAATAGTATACTATCTACCCCAGTGGTGCAATGAGGCAAAAGTTTGGGCCAGACATGGCATACAACGCATTTTTTTTAAAGCTGCGAGCAAAATTTTGACTGTTTACATGGTTTAATAAAAAAATATATAATTTGTGATGTATAGCTTTTGACGTATTTTCAGACCAGGGATGTGTTAGGAAGGATAGGAATCTCTTCGCTTTAGTACCAGCCTGCTTTAACCCCATCTGACGAGCCGACGACAGGATATTGTCTTTAAACATAACAAAATCACGGTCCATGTTTGCAATAAAAAAGTTAAAAAAAATATATTTAAAAACTAACGTTCTAGTAGACCCTACTCCAAAAAAGAGACGTGGTACATTACGGTACCGTGTCAACTGTCCAGGCAGTCCAGCGCTGCACGTGCGCAAAAAAAAAGGTACCGGTACATCGCATCGTGTACCGAGGGTACCGTCCGTAACGTACGAGGCTGAAATACCTCTTATCTAGATCTACCAACATTTTAATTTTAGACCGAATTATAGAAATAATTTTGATGAAATTACATTAAAATTCACACCAATAGATATATTGAAACATTTCACCAACGCAGATATTTATAGAATATATTTACTACATTCGAACCTTCTGACGAATACGGAACCAAACTGCGGCCCTCCTATCGTTTCGGCAAATTTTTGAACCAGTCATTTGGATCCGGCGGGCCCGATCGACTAGCTGTTTTGTACTGGCGGTAGCCGGGCAAAATACCTATGACATCGGCTATTTTTCCCTGAATGAAAATTAGATTAAGACAGCATCCGATGTATACAAGAAAGAAGGGGACGAGAATAGGCCGAACTGAGTGGGACAACTTCAACAAAATGACGGGGCTACAATGTTTATTTTATTTTCTTCTCTAGCTGTCCGCGTAGGTGATATTTATCCTGGTTTATAAAAGGCCATTAACATTTTCTAGGTTTGTTTTTGACAAACAAGCCGAGATTGAAAACATCACCTCATCCAAATGTGTTATGATCGGTCATTATGCACGGTGCAAAGTATCGCACGTTGAGGAGCATTTTATTCTACGGGTGTGCCAGCGATGTAATCCATCTTCGAAGTGGAGTGTCTTTACATTTCATGGTTTGATTTGATTTATGGAATAGAATGCATTGTGAATGATAGCACCGTGCAGAATGATACGCGACAAACGTTATTGAAATCGAAGAATAATTGGTGCGTTCACACTGGAGGTCAACGTGGCGTGTTCAAATTATTGAATTGAATTCACACAATCACGCGATAGCGTACGCCAATCTATTTGGTTCACGTGACATATCATGTGACATGCCACACCAACGACACCGATTTCAAATTGACCGAAGTTATGCTATTCGAAATAACGTGATCTCTTTGATCGTTATGATGTCGGGTTCGATGGTGCATGTGACTTGCGCATTTGCATTGCTCGTACAATTTGAATGTTGTACTGTCATTATTTTTTTTGGTAATATTATGTATTAAATACATTCAGTTCTAACCAGACAAGTAATGGTGCATTGCAAATGTTACAATATAAATTAAATAGAACTCAGTTGAAGATAGATAGATGGATAAATGGTATTTATTAACATTCGCCACATATTGCAGTTAACAAACTGAATTCATTGAATACATTTTACAATACAATGTTCAAGTGTGTAAGTTGATAAATACAGTATATTGTATACCATTGATCTTATGATACAATTACAACTATTAAAATTACATTCATGCCTAACTGTATTGTCAGGATCAAGAAAGATTTTTGGAAAGGAGAAGGCAAGGAAAGGGTACAGGGTTAGATAATTTAGGTAGAAAAGAGAAGAAGAAAAACCATTAGGAAGGGTAAGATTGATCCTGACAAGAACATGTAACAAATACATAAAAAGAAAGGGCAAGTTACGGCAATAAACATGACAAATAATCCTAACAGTAATATACAATACAAAAAGCATAACCATTCAAGGGTTTTTGGTGTACAAACGGATCAGTTCAAAGAGAAAAATGATTATTCATAATGCAGAAACTATTGTACAAAAATCATAGTATTTGACATATTCATATTGCAGGCGGTTAATTCATTCATGAAAATATATTTTTTTAAATAGCCATATCATAAATGATACAAATTCACAATACATTTAAAACAAAAAAGCCATATCCAATTGCTTAATGATTAACGAAACTGAAAGAAATGTATAACATAAAAAGAAAGGATCGAATGTTTCTGGTTTCTACTCTCCACGCACCCACCCTAACGAACACTTAAACACACTCAACCCCCCCCCCCCGCACATACAGACATTCACACACAAAGCATTATCAAGTGGAAAAGTGGGTGAATCAAGTGCCACAATCTGGTTTGAATCGCGTTTACCAGAACCGAGATACATAATTTAGAAGCCAGTTTCAGGAATACAATATATCATGATTCAACATTATTTTACAAACGTTCAACTTCTTTACAAACTTACATTTTGTAATTGATTTTTTTCTTCAGATTTGTATTCAATCAATTTTTAACACTTGAATTGTTTATGAATTCATTCTTGAATTTCGGGTTTGTTTCACAAACATGCAATCATTATTCTGTATGCATTTATTTACCCTGTATATTATTAAATCTTCTCCCATCTGTAATCAAAATTCGCATATACAGTTCCCCCAAAATTGCGACCTCAGGAACAGTAATCCGGTAAACTTGGCAGGAGTTTAATGTTTCTCTCTTGTAAGCTGAACCCTTCATTTTCTTTCCAAATCGATCCATAACCTCTTTATGAATGATCTTCAGAATGTTGTCCTCTTTTTTTTTCCCAAGATGATGTTCTAGAGTAATAACTCTGTGGCTTAGATTACCACTTTCAATCTTCGATTTCAAGTGTAGCCTTGTACTAGACACTAGAAGAGATGATAAACGGTAAACAGATTCGTCATGACCGGTCTGCTAAATCTCTTTCTCCTCTGTGTCTTCCTTGTTTCAATTTGTTGTTCCCATATTTTGCTCTTGTTACTTGAACGTTAAGTTGTTTGAAATTATACTTCTACTTCTTCGCTCATTCATTTTTGTATTCGTCTTTCCCTTACCAATCGTTATTTTTCTCTAGTACCCCCTTCTCCTCTTGTCTCCTTTTGATTTTCCTTTCTTCTTTATTTTTTCTTCTAATGTTCTTCTTCCTTCTTTTCTGTTTCTTCTCCTCCATCGTCTCCCTCCTCATTCTCCTCTTCCCTTCTTTTTCTTCTTTTTCCTCTTCTTATACTTCTTCTTCTTCTTTTTCTTCTCATTCTTCTTCTTCTTTTCCTTCTTCTTCTTCTTTTTTCTTCTTCTTCTCCTTCTTCTTCTTCTTCTTTTTCTTCCTCTTCTTCTTATTCTTCTTTTTCTTCTCCTCCTTTTTTCTTTTTTTTTTTTATTCTCCTTCCCTGTCCCTTAAAATCTTCGTTTTTATTTCAATTTCGTCTTCAAACTTCTATTTAATCATTCTGTCTTCTTTGTATTCTTTCGATATCAAATAGTAGATTTCCTCGATTAATACAAAGCTTAAAGTTTCGCGAAATTAAAACGAGTGATGCAATGAAAAGAAAATGCCACATAAGAAAGTGCAAACGCAGCTATCGTAGTTTTAGAGTTCTCAAAAGGGTACTAAAAGGACCCCTTTCTTTAATGGAAAGAAAAGCACAATTTCTCTTTTTTCTGGAAGCTAAGAAGCTTTTGTAACCAGTGCCTAGCAGGAATCAATCTAGCAAACGTTAGATCGACGGAAACGAGTCGTAATTAAAGACATTCCCATTTCACAAATTGTGTTTATCTTCCCTCGCTCCGAATGTCACGGACTCAGCTGACATAATGAACTCCATCCTCTCTATTCGCTGCTTCTTACAAACAGCCCCCGTATGTCAGATATATAGATTTTTAACCCATTTAATGACTCCAGACTAAGAGGGAAAAGATGATTTTGATCACGCATCACTCATATATCCCATGATCTGAAATAAAACCCAATAACCTAAATACGACTGGCGTGGGCTGTGTGTTTTAATGGGGTATGGCGGGGAGGTGCTGAACATTTTAAGTTAATGGCGGAAAGTAATCATTTTACTCTCACTTCTAACATTGTAATTCTGACAGCATTTTGATTGGTATTTAATGTAGTAACGTAGGGGGCGTGTGGGAAGGGGGTGGGCGGTGACACTGGTCACGTGGACCAATATACTAAGCAGATAAACTCCTAAAGTGTTGGGCAACATACTGTCCACACAACAATTGGTTTTAAAAAATCAAACTTTTGGTAATTTTCAACCAATACTGTGTAGTTTTCACCCAAAGCACACATTATTGGTTTAAAACTACCCAGAATTGGACAAAGTTTTAATCAATTACTGTGTGGACAGCATGTTGCCCAACATTTTCAAGAGTGCAGTAAGAGGCGAATGTTGTGGATGCTACGAGAGGGGATGTTAATAACGCTCACCTGGACATCATATTAATGAGATGAATGCGATATTAGCCCTTCGGTAGGCGCAATAATTAATCCTCTTGACCAAATTGTAAGCACGAGACCAGACAACAATTGTACAATGCAGATGTCGACTTCTTACAAAAACTGAGCTATGCAGATATTTTGAGGGGGCAACCGAATTTTCGAATAATCAGCTACATGCATTTTTTACATTTTGAAGGAAAAAAAACAACAGTTGACCAGATCGCCGTGCTACTCTAAACATAATGAAAACAAACATATCTTCAGAAAAGATCCAGAATATATCACAATTATGGAAGAAAACAAAACATTCGATTTTGTGAAAGCTTTTGCATCAGGAAAAAATTGGTTTCCAACTACAACATGTATTATAATGTCCGGGAAGTAAGTCAAAAACATGAGTGTCGTCTGTAAGTCATCATCGGTAGTTTGGTAAAGAAAAAAATCAATGCAGTAGCAGTAAGTGATATAATATTCAAAAGGGAATACGGGAAATCTCACGGGACAAAAAGCGTGGGGTGTTTGCGAAACTCTCATCTTGGAAAAAGACTTGCTACAAACCAGACGTATATAATGCTTTATGACAACCCTCGAAGAAAAGAATAAACAACCACATCCTTAGTATTTGCTTCTCCATAAATAAGTGGTAACACGCCTTTGTATTTCCTGGAGCTTGTGATGGTGAGAGAGACGTTTAGATGGGAAGAAATACTGCGAGGTGAAAAATCCAATCTTTTTAGATCTATTTGATATATTTTTTCAAAGAAACATGTATCAAAATATGAAATGACCTCTGTTTTCAAATTAATCAGACAATGCCCTCAACTTTCGATGTTAATTTGAGAAGAATATTACCATGGTAACATTGATACAAAGGATACCATATTACAAATTCGTCCGCCAAAAATTTGACAAGCAAAAAAAAAAAAAAGAAGAGGTCTTCAACCACAAATAGAGGATTTCGTACCAGAAAAAAAAAATCGAAATTTGATCGGCATGTTATCTGGTATAATGTTTGAGGGAGGGGGCAGTATGAGTAGTAACATAAGTTAGTTGCAGTACTATAATAGTACGTTTACTTATGTGTAAGCCTATATTATTTGTCGTTGTAGTAAGAGGAATATTAACTAAAATAGTAGCAGTATCTAGTAATAGTCTTGGTGGTGGTGGTGTTGGTGGTGGTAGAGTAGAAGAAGAAGAAGAAGAAAAAGACAAAGAAGAAGAAGAAGTAGCAGCAGCAGCAGCAACAGTAGTATTAGTAGTAGTAGTAGTAGTAGTAGTAGTACTAGTAGTAGTAGTAGTAGTAGTAGTAGCAGTAGTAGTAGTAGTAGTAGTAGTAGCAGTAGTAGTAGTAGTAGTAATATTAGTGGTGGTGGTGGTAGTAGAAATGATCTTTGTCCATGCCATTATTCACCACTGATTTCCCAGTTGCTATGTTGTTTTATGTGTACATTTCTTTTTTATTTGACCTCACCCCCCCCTCCTCCTCATCGCACATACAAACCCAACACCCCCTCCATTCCCTCCCTTGCACGTTCGAAACTTTTCTCCCGCCCACGAGTTTTCTTGAACTTTAATACACTATGAAACAATTTTCTGCTTACGACATCCATTCACCATGCATGTCCTCGAATCCCATTCTTCGGACATAGTAAGTCAATATTGATTTTAAATGTGCTGACGGTATTACTCGAAATCTTCCTTGAATAGTAATGGCGATTCAAAATCCAGTATGAAAAAAAATCCTATAATAGTATTACGTTGCTCTATTGCAATGTGCTTGATCATGGAAAATGTATTTGTGTTTCCTTCGAAGGCTGTATTTCAACTGTATTTTTTTTTTGGGGGGGTCGTGGTATTTTGTTTCCGTTTGTTCACAATGAAAGACAATCCACTTTCTGTGAAAAATCAAATCTGTTGCATCTACCACCTAACTACCCCCATCAATTGAGCAAGTACATCATTATTTGAAGAGCAAATATGGGAGGAATTGCTTATTCATCATGCCCATTAGTTCTATTTAGCATGACGTAGCAATAAACGCAATATTCAATCACGACAAATTACGTCATTCCCAAAGTATATAAATCTCTTCATTGTTTTTCAATTCGCGCATCGACAACGTCACACACTAAACGTTACTCCTCGAGATACATGTTCCTTATTCACTGCTAACTTGATAACTACTTCTTGCCTCCATGTGATGCGTGGCGGCAGCAAAAATTCTAGATTCCCGTTTATACCGTAATAATTAAGTAGATGCTTTGTTCGATGGTGTTCTTGGCATTTGGTAATGCTTCTTAGAGACGACATTTCACCTGCTGTCCGCACCTCCTCCATATTGAGGTGTTATTTTTGACGCAACGTCACAAGAAAGGTTGCTTTGTCCAGAGTGAGTAAGTGGTGACTCGCCTTTTTCTGTCATTTCTTTCATTCCACCACAAACGAAGAACTTTTTTTTTTTCTTCTGTAAGTGTCCATCGTGGACATCCACGTATGCTCCCAATGAATATATCATTCTTGAACAGAGTTGAGATTTTAGACTGAGATTAAACACTTGTTGAGTCTATTTTAGACATTCTAAATTTGCAACAAATGGTTGCAGGGAGTCCTAAGTGAGACATTTTTGGTTATTGCCAGGTTTTTCTCTTTCTCGTGATAATTTACATACAAGTTAATATGCTAAATATTTTATATTGGAGACTTCCAAAACTAAAGTGGTCTTAACTTCACCAGTTCTTGGCGCTGTGACACTCTACATGCTCAATGACACTCTATGACATTTATTTTCTAATGCGCTTCGTGATAGAAAATTAATGATAATAATTAATAATGACATAAAGTTTTGCTGGGACGTCCAGAGACGCTCATGGCGCTGGCACAACCACAGTTCCTCTGGATATTCCTGCGCGACGGCGTCATATAAATCCCTATTGATATCATTTATTGAAAGTTGATTGTGATGTAATCATTTTTTTTGTTCACGCATCCCCTTCCCATACATCCGTCTCTGCCCAGAAAAACGAGATTTTTTTTGTCCATGCGCATAAACAAGGTCATGATGCCCTGTTAGAGTTACTCCTCAACTGAACTGAAGTCTTGCTGCTGATGATCATCATGCCGTAGAGGGAAACTCCTTCTGAATTCCCAGAAGTCCTTTCGATTTGTGCTAAATGGGCACAACCGGCTTTTTCGGACAAGGTAGCCTGATGAACTGTTACTTTTAACGGTTGATATTAGGGAGGGTTAACACCGAGAAACATAAGAAACAAAATAAATCAAACGAATACAAAGTTAATTTGTAAAAGTAAGTACAATCGTTCGTAGAAAACTGTGTATAGAAGCAGCGCAGTGTGCTAATTGTCAGTGGTACATTGGAATCTACATATAGAATATGTGTTGTTGAGGTAATGCTGAATATATTCTTCTCTTATTGCTAGCATTCTAAAATCACTTTATTTTCATTAAATATTGATTTCAGTTTTTAAGCCATACAGTGTCGAGAAATATAAGCAGGGTATAATTTTCTACAACTCCATGTTGTACGGAACACACTACCAAAACATTTATATATACATTTCTAACAAACAAGTGCACACCAAGTTACCAATAATGCATATTCCTTTTTTGAAAGCAGGATAACAGAGCATTGTACATTGAATGCCTTGCTCACGGGCATAGGTGCCGCGACCGGGGATCGAACCCCGGATTTTCTATGTATAGCCATGCGCCTTAGACCATGGCACCTGTTATCACTGTTCCATAGCAGTCTTTACTGGCAACAAATAAATGGGATTACACGTAGAAAGAACCACGATAATGTCTGTTAGATTCTTCAAGATTCAGGATTCCATGTTTCTTCGACAAATCTGTTCAATTTGGACCGTTTAAAAGAACACGTTGAGCCTGATGTGAGTCGACGTGGCTGGAACCACGGCCTCTCGGCTCACACGATTATCGCCCCCAATTCAATTTGCCATATCCAATCCTCCAGCGATACCGGAAAAGAAGAAAAAGGTCACTAAATGTGAGGAAGTCATGAAACTTCAGGATCATGGAGAATTTTCTGCTTTGTCGCCTCAGCCCTTACACCGCTTCCAAGGGAGAATAAAGGGGTCCTCTCGAGAGCGCGGGACCGGGAAATATGCCTCGATACGATAAATATACTTTATTATTTACCGAATGACGTAGTGATCATCATGCTATATTGAGGGAGATATGGGTAGCAATGATTTTCTAGATAGATATAGATTTGTTTTTCGCAAAAAAGAAGACAATTAAAAATACATGACGTAATAAAAATATACTTGGTTATTGCTACTGAAATTATTTTGTTAATGTATTGATTTATTCATGAATCGTTTTATGTACATCTGTTTGTGTTTTATCAAATTATGTGTATGTTTATTATAAATTTACCCATCTGATATTACATAGAGGGTGTGTTCACCTAATTGTTAAGTCGTTCACATGTACCCCAAGTCTGAACATTAAAGGACAAGTCCACTCCAACATATCAACATTTTTCTGGGGTGGACTTGACCTTAACACAATGCCATGAAACGCAACGCAGGAAGAAGATAAAATAATTTGAACATTGTCTCAAGGATTTACTTTCTTTCAAGGTCAATCTAATCGATCAAAGTTCGCTTTAACCACTCATCCGCGACCCCAAATCCTACCACGAAAACATAACACAGGAAGAAGATGAAATAGTTTGGACATTGTCTCAAGGATTTACTTTCCTTCAAGGTCAATATAATCGATCAAAGTTCTCTTTAACCACTCAACCGGGGACCCCTAATCCGAATGCAACACCACCAGGATGAGGGGGTGCGTTAAAACGCATTGATTTAAACCACGAGTGACACTCTAGTGGGGGGAAACGAGAGTATGCTAACCCTCTCAGAACGCAATGGGCGCCAAATATGATATTTACCCTCCCGTCTCAACTATCAGCTACGGAAATAGGCAAGCTTTTGGATAGTGGGTATTCACCAGTGTTTGGGAGTACTTGTACACCGATATCTGGATATTAAATACCTTGTTTGTACGTGTCTCCTTAAATTGTATCAAGTATCGAAAAGGTGTCCCCAATTTAGATTTGGAACATTTACTCGACCGCCCTCTCTTCAATTCACCGTTGAAAAGGGAGACGTATCCTCACGTGCCGTAGATTCTTAAATGTAAATGTTTAGGATTTCCACATGTCATGATGACGAACAAAGGATAATAATTATCATGAACTTGCCTGGAAAATTTAAAATTATAAAGATAATTTGATATTATAATTTTATTTTTTTAAACCTATGTTTTTAAATTAAAATATGTGGTAAGTGATGAAAACTGCTTACCATGACTTGGATAAATGTAAAAAAAAAATAATAATAAAAATTTGAAAAATGAAAGAGCACAGTTCCACACAGTGTGCTAATATAGCATGCATAGTGAACAATATGACTCAGCATGTTCAAGCTGTTAAATTGTTGAATTTAAAGGTCAAGTCCACCCCAACAAAAAGTTTATTTGAAAAAAAAAGAGAAAAATCCAACACGCATAACACTGAACATTTCATCAAAATCGGATGTAAACTAAGAAAGTTATGACATTTTAAAGTTTCGCATATTTTTCACAAAACAGTGATATGCACAACTAGGTGAGTCAGTCGATGATGTCCATCACTCACCATTTCTTTTATTTTTTTATTGTTTGAATTATACAATATTTCATTTTTTATAGATTTGACAAGAAGGACCAACTTGACTGATCCATATACATGTAGTATTAAACAATGCTGATTCCACATGTTCAGGGAGGAATTAATCGTTATATCACTTGCCAATGAGGAGAAAATTAGAATATTTCATATTTTATATAATAAAATACAAAAGAAATAGTGAGTGGATGACGTCATCAGTCTCCTTATTTGCATACCAGCCAGGATGTGTATATAACAGTTTTGTGAAATTAAGCGAAACTTTAAGATGTCATAACTTTCTTATTTTACATCCGATATTGATGAAATATTTAGTGTTATGCTTGTTGGATTTTTCTCTTTTTATTCAAATCAACTTTTTTTGGGGGTGGACTTGTCCTTTAAAGATGCAGAAATGATTTTACTCATTGGGCTTGTTGCATTATGGGATTTACACTGCTAAATTTCCAAACTCAAAAGTGCAAAGACAAGTTCATATTGTGTTCACACTCTGTGAACATCATTTGAACACTCAGGGAACACAATATCAACACACTATATGAGCACACTGCGAACACTATCAACACGCTATTAACATACTGTAAACACATTGTGATTACACTGCGAGCATACTGTGAACACACTATAAGCACACTGCAAACACACTATTAACACACTGTAAACACACTATGAGCACATTACGCACACTGTGACCGGCGTACTGTGAGCACACTATGAGCACACTGTGAACATGGATGCTGTAACGCACTGTGAACACACTAAGAGCACACTGTGAACAGTGTGAACTCACTGTACTCCAAGCTGCGAACACACTGGGAACACATTGTGAGCACACTGTGAATACACTGTTGGACTGTATTATTTTCAGTAGGGATATTTTACGTGAGCTAATTGCCATCCATTTCAAAACCTTAGGGGTTAATACCTCGGCTTAATAATAAAGATCAGTATCACATTCTGTATCTTTCTTGGGCAAGTGTTGGTCCTGAAAAGGACCATCCAAGCTCAACGTTTCGACAAGTGTGTTCTAGTCGTCTTCAATAACACACATGTCGAAACGTCGAGTTTGGGTGGTTCTTTTAAGGACCAACACTTGCCCAAGAAAGATACATGGCGTACCGTGAAACATACTACACTATTCTTCTTCGCCGTGGAAACCTTCAGAAGTTACATTATCACATTCATTCCTCATGTTGTTTCTTCTTCCTTCTGTTTTGTATCTTTTTTTCCCTACTGGATAGGTCACCGTGTCCACATGATGGAGGTACGATCGAGTATTACCGCGGTTACGGTTCTATTGACTCTACTCTGTGCGGTAACAACCGGTGATGAATACGTTCCAGCAAAACTATATGTCGGTAAGCGAGGTATTTCCTAAAATTGAGCCAGACCCCCCCCCCCCCTGTTAAAAGATGCTCTGATATTTTATCTTTGAAATGCAATTTAAAAAATATATATTTTGTTCATGCTTGAGCAAACATGGGACGTTTTTGTCGGGGGTTCAAAAAGAGGCTTGTGCCAAAATGGCAGAAATTAGAAATTTTAGACTTTTGGCCATTCAGCAGACTTCCTCTTAATCTTTTCTTCATTATCTTTGCCATAATTTTCAAATTATGCAGTCAAATTTCATTTACAGATTTATTTATTTACCTGAATTATTTTGTTTTTTCATTTAAACTTCTTTTACCTTTGAATTTTCCTTCATAAGTAAGAAAAGAAGACTTTTTGTCAGCCCAAGTAAGAAGATTTGCATTATTAATTGGGAGAATTTGTAATTATTCAAATCCTTTTATTATGTGAAACAAATTATGTTATGGTACCTATACAAGACATGAATCCTATTTTCAAGGGGTTATTGAATCCTTCAAGTTTAATTATGTGCTTGGCAGGATAAACAAGAAAGGAATCATGTCTTTCAATGGCAATGGTGTAGCCTATTGAGTCAATTTTAAAGGAGCAAGATAAGGCAGATCGGGTAAAATGTATTAAAAAGTTGTGAAACGAGCAAGCAAAACATTTCCACTTTTTTATTAAAATATCAAGTTTTTTTATTTTGACGTAATATTCAGAAAATGATATCATATTTCACTTTCTAAGTTGTCTGTGATTTTCCTTTTCACTTTTTTCTTGGTCAAGATTTTTTTTTGGGGGGGTGGGCACCCCGATCCCCCACCCATCAGTATGCCACTGTTCAAAGGCACCATAACCTTTGTAGCTCACAATGAGAGGATTTGAAAAAAAATTGGCGCTCTCCCATACTTCGGTTGAAAAAAAAAATGTTTTTGCTTAGAGAATGAATATTCAAAGCTAAAAAATAACATATTAAAAACGAACAACAACAAAACTATTCAAGCAAATAAGTAGATTTGGAAACGAATTTTGAGAGCATAATTCGAAAATTATGGCAAAGATAATGAAAAGGTTAAGAGGAAGTCTGCTGATTAGCAAGAAGTCCGACCATCATATTTATTTTTATGCCATTTTGGCGCAAGCCTCCTTTTTAACCCCTGACAAAAACATTCCGTGTTCGCTGAAGCATGAACAAAACTAAATTATTTTGATGGCATTTGAAGGATAAGACCTCAGGGGCCCGTTGCAGAAAGAGTTGCAATCAATCGCAACTCTAAAAATCATGTGCAAGTCCCAAATGCGCGTTGTTGATTGGTCGAAAATCAAATTGCGCGTGATTTTTTTAGTTGCGATTGATTGCAACTCTTTCTGCAACGGGCCCCAGAGCACCTATTGACACCAAAAATATAGAAATCATAATTTGAAACAAAAATTGTATAGACTTTTCAAATCTGTCCCGTTTTTTATACGCACTGTATATCACGTAGACTTGACGGCCAGAAAAGGGAAAGTGGCGTGCGTACAAATCTCAAATCACAAGAACGCTAAATGTGAATTTAGCTCTATTTGGAACAAGTTTTCAATATACTTATCTACATAAAGATGCATCTTTCATGTTTCGTGAAATACCAACTGAAGAGAACAGTGGCAGAATGATAAGTTTTGTATTTAGATTTTTTTTTTACAATACTGACATTTAATATCTGTCAGCAAAATGCCAACACATCACAATGTGTATATGAATTATAATCCTGAACATAATATGATAATAAATGTTGTTTAATACTCACATCAATGCATGGAAAATAATCAGCATATTCCCACGTTCTTTATTCAACATTGATTTGCTCGCTTGGGAATAAAAAGTGTTTCTTTCATGCCATTTTCTTTGCTAGAGGAGTGAAAATCATTGGCGTGAATAACAATTATCTCATGTACGAGACCAGTAGCACACGTGACGAGAGACAGTCTCCAAAACTCGTGTTGAAACCACGTGTTTTATGTTATGTTTATTTTTCAACCATTCGTGAATTCTATTCTACTTCAATCAATTTATTTGTATATTTATATATTTAAACATACGAGTTTTTTTTATTCTTTATCAGCATTCTTTAAATTCATTTTCCAATATTTTCCTATTTTTTTGTTTATTCCACATTTTTTTCACTGTCTTTAAATCGTTGCAAGCCTCTAACTCGTGGATAATTCCAAGTATTGGTATTCATTTTCAAACTTCGAGTCAAGCAGACAGACGAAAAAGTGCAAAATGCATGACGCTTTGAAAAACATTTGTTTCAAAATTTACCTTCAAAGCATCAAAATAAAAACTTATTTCCCGAGCAAAATAAATACCATTTTAAAATAATACATCTAAGAGGATAACTGTAGTTTTTGTATACAATAATGAAAAGGATCAGTAGATTTTATTTCTAGACATAATGGAATTTCAATGATACATCAGTCGAAAGTTTTAAGTAATATAACGATCGATAATAAAATGCAAGAAAAATAGTATTTCGGTGTGAGGTATTGTAATCACATATGCCTCACATCAATGAAATAGAACAGAAAATATTGCTATTGTTATCAGATTTACAATGCCTTATCGTCATCATTTTTATCATTACAATTATAAGTATTAACAGCTGATTGATTTTATATCATTCTTATTGAAGCAAATATATATTCATAAAATCTTTGTGATTATATCAATTTGCTCCATTTACATGACCAAAAGAGAATTATTATTTTCAAAGTAGTCGAAACCTGCGCCAAATTACCAGAAACGTATAATGTATTTCCCATCTTCGTCAGCGATACCGCACAAAGCTCGGCATGCTCGGGGCTCAATGTCAGCCTTTATCCTCACCATTCTCTTAAATGGAGGTGCGTGTATTAAATCTATTTAGGCAGATGATCAATTGATCTCGTTTAATTATTGAAGAAGTCGGCTCCTGCGTCACGGCCTTTGTGTAATTTGGCTCGACAATTATCAACAATATCATAATTACAGATCTTCAGAAATCGCCCCTGGCAATGGCATGAAAATGAGATTGAAATGTCAAAAGCAGTAAGCGATGCCGAGCAATTGAATACTCCAAAATGGGTCAATTGACATTAAGTCACATTAAAAGGGAGAAATAGAAAGCACGTATTTTTATCCAAATTGTTAATTCTACCTTCAATAAAGGCCGGGCCATCCACAAATCGAGAGATTTATAGTAATAAGATGATTATTATAGCCATTGAAAAGAAAAGTATAGCAAAATCATCAACGGCATGTGTTATGTTAAGTGTTTCAAATTTTCTTCAATTAATATTTTATCATTTATTTTACTCAGAAACTTCCTTCGTCTGTTCATTACAGTATTGCCATTTTATGGTCCGGTTATTTTCATACAATTCGGAAAAAGGGACCTCCTATCAATTTTGATTCATAATAATCTGATAATAGTCCTTATTGCACTTGAAATATTCAATTATGCGTATTTACGATATTTCTAATGTGATTTAATGTAAATGTTGATGATAACGAAAGTGCAAACTCATACAATCTAACAAATGTTCCTGTTATTTCAAAACCAATCATTGTTTAGTAGTACATTCGTTTACAATTGCCTACATTTAAGTAAGAATATATATATATTCATGATTTCATCATTTGTCGTTCCGTTAAAATATACATTGGCATTGAATGAAATACCATTATGACGTCATAAATTATTTAATGCCCCTTACGATCTTAGATAGGCCTATTAATTAAAGTTTCCTTTGTTCTTTAGAGATATATTTCGCCCGGCAAAGAAAATCAATAAAAACAGCATCCAGGCACCATTTCATTGCGTATTAAACTAATCAATGTTAGCTTTAGTAATCGCATTTTTCTATCCGCAAAACTACCAAAATGAGGAAATTAAGCTCCAATTCATTAAAATGCCATTTGTAAAGTATGCAACTTTCCCAGCTAAATAGCAAGAGCAGTTTATATAGGTTTCGTTAACAATGTCGGAAACGTTTTAAAAGCAATTTGCGATATAACGCGTCTATGTACATGACGTAGAACAATCGTTTTCTGGTATTGACAAGGGGGGAAATGAGGGTACTCTTTTACGAGATAAAAATGTTCGCTGTAGCCTATGCAGGTAATAAAGGGGGGGGGGGAGCCTCGAATAGATGGCAAAGAACATCGGAAAATTGGTCCACCCCCCCCCCCCCATTGCCCGAGGAATATACAGAGATTTAATATTTGAACTATACTCAGCAAAGGTTTACACACGGCGCTCGACAAACACTGCATGCTTAAGTGCTCATTAATTGTGTTTTTTCTCCACTATTTCTAAGAGTGAATTGAGGTTGTGGAAGTTTGTCATTAGTGATAATTGGACGCCGAAATTTGATACTGTTTGATATCAAGGCTTTCAAGAAACATCCGTTGAAAAGGGGGAATTGCTGAATAAAGTAGGGCTAAGCAATGAACTAGAGTTTATTCCTCATGCACTGCAAAAACTCCGGTGTTGATTTAACACCAGCCCGGAATCTAAATTATATTTGTCCACACCAGAGATGTGTTAAACAACACCAGTTTCGTTTTGGTCTAACACCAGATAGGTGTTTATACAACACCGATTAGTATTAAAACAGCAACGGTTTGATTCCAAACTGGTGTTATTTCAATACTTCTCTGGTGTGGACATATATAGATTCCGGGCTGGTGTTAAATCAACACCAGAGTTTTTGCAGTGTGCTGTTGTTGTTGTTGTTGTTATATTTGTTTAGTCCATGCTCAGTAAATCCGAAATGTCGTTTTCTGACTGACTAATGCCTTTACTGTGGGAAACTTTATGATTTCACGAAAATAGGAGTGCCATAAGTTGCAACTTTCATAAGAAAAAGAACAAAATATGTATTAAAAAACTGACTGTAAACATTGTCTAGATTAGAAGGAAATGATAATAAATGTAGCAAAAATTAGATTTGCTAGTCCTAAGTTTGTTTGAATAACATTCTTCATCCGTCATTGTCTTATTATGAGTGCATTTCGAGTATTATCAATTAAAAAATATTCTGACCATTATAGTAATACCCGGACAATTTTGTTTACTATTCAATATATTCTCTTGTTTATTGCAGAGGCAAATCCTCTACCCACATACGACGAAGAGGGCGTTGCAACCCAACAAAATCAGGACGATGACGTACAAGATTTGTTGATGACTGTTATAGCGCGCCTTATACAAAACATTGATCCGAATAAATTAGACGAAGCGGATACCCACCGACTCCTCGCCGCAATCACCGGGCTGAGTCCCCCACAACAAACCTACCTAGGAAAATCATTATTGGACGTAAACCTTGATCTAGCCAACACTGATATCATCATGCCTGAGGACGATAAACGCAGCCGATGTCGCGGCAGGGGATGCAGGAACGTCGGTGGTCTTAACCCGAATGCCAACTTACGTCCTCTACCGTTTGGAAAACGATCACGATTCAGCGGCGCCAACAAGAATCAAGGATCATCGTCATCAAGCGATTTCTCGAACAAGAGAGGGCGCACTGTTAAAAATAGGCTGAGGGAAAGAGTACCGCACTGGACCAGATTACCGTTTGGTCGTCGATAAGGGGGTGATAAGGGGGTCCCATTTCTTTGATAACTAACGAACATGTGATTTAAAAGAAAATTAAAGACCACTGGCATATTTGATACATGGTCACTGCTTTTAAAATGCCTTAGCACTATAGTTATTTCGGCCCGCATATACTTGTTACACATCTCGTGTAAAAAAAAATACAATTGTACAATTTTATGTTAGTAAAAATATTAGTTGTTTTCATTCCTTCGTTATTGATATTTTTCATATAAAGTATTGGAAACAATGTACCATCAATGTTTACAAGGATAGAACTTGAGAATGTAATATTTAATCATTCTAAATGATCATGAGGGATAAAATGATTTTAATGAGTCAATTGAGCTCCTACCCCTATTTATCTTAATTAATTATTAGTCTCCCGTTTCCTACAGCTCTCAATATTTGCACTTGTATGCGCTCGACCCTTCTCCCCCCCCCTTCTTTCTCCCCTATCTCCCCCTCTCTAAACACCACTCTCTCTCTCTCTCTCTACAACTACTACTTCTACTACTACAACACTTTATACCATGCCGCCCTTGCTTACTTACTTTTCCTTTACTGTTATTTTTGTTTTACTTATTCCTCATGCAAATCATATTTCATGTTTGTTCAGATATACCATATTATTTAAGAAACAATTTTTTTCGAATTCGATCCAGGAAATAAGACCCGATTTCAATTCCATAAATTATGTAACAGCCGAAACGCAAGGGGTGCGATATTGACCTTACCTTCGAGATGCACGCCTTCATAATTTTTATTCTACAAATCTTATAATGGCTTCCTGTAGCGTAAATCGGAGACAAACTTAAGCCTACTTCATTTTAAGAATCCATGAAGCCTAATATCGGTGAACAGTTGAAAAGTTAAACGTGTATATCTTCATATTTGAAAGGGCTAATATTATTTATTTTAATGAAAAGAAGATAAAGAGAGGAAGAAATCGACTAAAGCGTTAACAAGTTCTCGTAAATATCTTATTGGGATTATCTTTAAAAAGGTCCCCCTCCCCTTTCTGGATTTGATGCACGCAACGTTGCGCCTATCACACAAGAAATGTACAAAGTTTTCACCTTTTATAGGGTAAAGGGTTGTAAACTTGGCAGTGTAAAGGTACCAATGTGAACCTCTTAAGAGTGGGAAGGGTAAATTTTTTGCACCATTAATGTAACTCGGTGTAAAAAATCAATTTATGCTGTAAGACGTTCTTGTCCATTTTTGTTTTTTATATAAATCAGGAAAATACGATGTTCGACCTACAATCGAGTATTTGTATCATCAGTTTGTCTATTTATTTTCTTGTAACACTGAATATTGATGTTAGTAGTCTAAATGACTTGCATTGTTTTAATTTACATGATTCTGATAAGATAAGGTTGAATGGCTTTTAGCGGCATTTTGATTAGAATGATCACAATCATTCCCCACGCGTTATAAATTAAAATGGAAGCGCCGTGGTGTAGCGGTTCTGACTCTCGCCTTGTAATCAGAGAGTCGTGTGTTCGAATCCCACCATGGCCTAGCGTCCTTTGGCAAGGCGTCAATCCACAATTTGCCACTCTCCACCCAGGTGTTAAATGGGTACCCGGTAGGATGCGAAAGCCTATGTATAGTATGCCTAGCAATTGAGTCTTGGAACTCTTGTTGGAATGCTCCCAGGGAGTGGAGAAGGTGCATTCATTGTATGCGGGCATGCAAGGATCCGATGACCGGGGTAATATTATATCTGTAAAGCGCTTAGAGACGTCGTTCCGATGTGTTAAGCGCTATATAAATGCGGATTATTATTATTATTATTAAAATGCACATTGTGTATTTTCGATCCTTTTCATAAAGGACTCCTCCCCGGGCTGATATTAATTTACATTCAATATCATGTTTAGAGAATATACATTAGTGTGATACTTTTTGCTGGGGGAAATTGTGTTTTATTTAAGGAGGAAAAACAATTGGTGTCGGTGCATAAGAACATGATATGAATAGGGTTATGTGAAAATCAGTCATAACGAACGGTTTCTATTCAATCTGGTTCATGACCGGTATTTGATGTAGAAAATGTTGTAGATAAATTACTTACATGTGGTTCATTGAATCTGATTGGTTGCAATGCGATATAAAGCTTGGACTCTATTTATTTTGAATTTTAAACAGCCAGTTAGAAAAAAAAAGACTTTAAATGCAATGAAACATATTAATATCACCCTAATCTAATAAATTGATCCTACGCATTCAACAATTCAAGTGTATATTGACAATGTTTGCTCTAATTGGTGCAGAATGCTGTAAATACTGATAATTAAAGGTTTGCCATGTTATTATATAGAATGAAATTAGAGGAGCGCCTTGAGCACATATCATTGTATCACCATCATTCTAATGGGTAAAACATGTATTCCATGACTAATATATGCTTTAGTATGATTGTAATATTCGATGACACTCGAGTATAGTTCAAATTACTGCTGGCTACCAAAGCTGTAGAAAAGCTTTTACGATAAATGATCGTTGGAATTTTAGAAAAGAAAAAAAACATATGTAATAGTATGTGCAGAACAAAAGGAAACCTTGACCGCTTTAATCATGATAGATGGGCTGTATCATATGTATACATATATATTTATTTTTGTCCAACCCTTACCACGGGTGTTATGAAAAAAGATAATAGACTCTTTATCTGTTATGTAAATGTATGTACAGTATATTGTTATTGTATTGATTACATTATGCGGAATATTACTCTTTTGAAATGTCCAAATTGTACTAAAAACATGACAAATGCATTTTTTTTCTTTCTTGCTTTGTTCTGGAGACGCATGTAATGTCATGTGAAATAACTTGTGAAACGTCCTTTCATGGAAAATATGATTATATACATATTAAATTACGGAAAAATGAATGAAAATTACCTGCTATTCATGTCGTCAATGTGTCCACATGTATTTTCATCTCAACTTCAAAAATATATTTATATTTATTATGCATTATTATTCTTTACATTTTTGTTCAATAGAGATCAATTTGAGTCTCTCTCTCCCTCTCTCTTTCCTTTTTTCCATTTCTATTCCCCTTTTCACTTTTTCTCCCACTTTCTCACTTTCTTTTGAGCTAATTCTAAATTCAACATAACATTTATTTTCATGTCTCCACCCCTTTTGTGTGTTTTTGTTGTTTTTCTCCCTTAACCTTTTATTAATTTTCATCATTTATAATTAAATTCCGCTATCATTTATGATTGCTTTTTATTTAAAAGCCCCCCCCCCCCCCCCCTCACTCTCCCTTTGATATCGTTCTCTTTAATACTTCGTTTCAACTGAACTGGCGTGCGATCATTTACGAAAGCCACGATTTGCCTTTCGTAACTGAATGCGAAATTTTTTGAACCATCTAAAACTTTTATACGATCAATGCGATTGCCACGGCTGATCTGATATGACCTGATACGATCTGATAAGATCACTAAAGGCAACCGCACACATTACGACTGGCTCACGGTGCGATTACTAAACAAATTGCAATTTGCTCTTTTTGTTAAACTATTTGAGGTTCAAATTAATTAAAAGGACACTAATATAACAATATTGATTGCAAACATTTATTTATGGAGTAAAGGCCAAATTAGTTTCGAATCGCAACCAAATCGTATGATTGCTATGACGTCATTACGACTAGATATTATATTCGCTTTGATTCTTATAAAAGGCTAATAGCATAGCCACATATTTAAATATAGGTATTCCTGTGATGATTTAGAACATTACACAGTAATATATTCCATGTATCCACACACTGCAAAAACTCCGGTGTTGATTTAACACCAGCCTGGAATCTATATATGTCCACACCAGAGAAGTGTTAAACAACACCAGTTTGGTTTTGGTCTAACACCAGATAGGTGTTTATTCAACACCAATTAGACTTAAAACAGCATCGGTTTGATTCCAAACTAGTGTTGTTTCAATACTTCTCTGGTGTGGACATATGTAGATTCCGGTCTGGTGTTAAATTAACACCGGAGTTTTTGCAGTGTACTAGCATCGAATCTTACGAAGTTTTATTCCCAAATCGGGTCGCAGACCAATCGTAAGGTGTGCGATTGCCCTAAGATTACTCCACGATTAATTGCGCCGTTTGGAATCGTAAAGCAAATAGTGACAGTTAAGTTGGAATAAGCCAGTTCGAAGTTCCACTCTGCGTATGATCTGAAGATTTCTTTATCCTGCTATGTAAGGCATGCTTACGTAATATCTTGCTCTGAAATTTGCCTATCATAGTGAAAGAAATGAAAGGTCATTTTGACCAAAATTGTCCATGAAGTAACTACGAACTGGTCTATTATGTATTACTCTCTCCCTCTCTCTTTATTCTCCAATCTGTTTCTCCTCCCGTCCTTTACTTCCTTTACTGTATCAACAAATGACAATAAAGAAATCGTTTAAAGATAAATCACAGATTTTATTGCGAGATTTAAATCGATAATGCTAAATGAATGCATTTAAATACAGAACTTGATATTTTTTTGTAAGATAAACGCATTGAACATATGGCGTAAGGGCCGATAACTACATGTGGATAAAATACTTATTTATTAAGGTAAATAAAAATAAATGAATACAATATTTTTGTTAATGTGGGATTAAATAAAGCATATATACATTACCAAGCCTCAACTTGCTCAAGGAACAGTACCACACATTGGTATTGAAGAGATAAATACATCGAATAGGTTTTTTTTCGGGATAATTATAATCATAATGATATATACAATGACCAAAATGATGATGATGATGATGATAATGATGATGTAACTGATGATGATGATAGTAATAATAATAATGATAATAATAATGATAATGATAATAATAATAATAATATTTTAGGATTTAAGGAAGCATGAAAATTAACCAAATCTATTAATAAGGATAATGTCGATAATATTAAGAAACAAAAAAGCACAAAAAATAGGAGAATGCTGATCTGATAACAAGCTATTTTCCCCCTTTTTAAACTCGAAGGATGAAATAAAATCCGTTTCCTTTCCATGAAAATTAATTCAAGGAGAGCTAGGCGAATCCCCCCCCCCCCCTCCAACCCTTTGCTCCAATTGGATGTAATTTCCGTTCCCATTCCGTGATATGAATTAGGGGCCTAATTAAATATCTAATTGTCTACTAAATATGTTTTTATTACAATTTGAATCATTTATATTTTATAATTACTTTTTGACAATTTCGAATAGCATAATTACGTGAATGCCTTAAGCGAAATCAACAGGAAGGAGCATAAAATATCACTCCCGGCTTTCTAGAAAATGGCATCGTATAATTATGTTTGAATTACTTTTCAAAAAATATCTTTATGACTGACAAAGAAAATAATAAATACACTTGAAATAACAAAGATTCATTAACTTGTTGTTTTTTCTCAAATAATATACAGAACACTCATGCAAAATCATACCAGCGGACTACTATTGAATCGAGTGCAGTACATTAATAAAAGAAACCTTAAAAATATGCATTTCTAATAAGGTTGTCTTTTATTTTTATAATCACTATCTTTCACCTCTAGGAGATCAATTCGATCACAAGATCATATCTTAAATTTAAAGATAATTATAAGTCTTATTAGCGAAATATTTTGCTGAATAGTCACGTGTTTCTAGGAAATATATAGGGAATATGTTATAATTGCACTTAGTCATCTCTTTTTTTATAGCCGGCCAAAAAAATGGTCATGGAGTTTTCCTTTAAATGCAAGTCAATAAGTTTAAAAATAGGAAAGCGATATGTTTTCATCATAAACAAAGAAAGTAAGTTTATAAACATAATTTGAAGAAATATCATGTAGATATATATATTTTTTTGATATTTTCTAAGGATAAACATACGTACCAGTAGGCTAATCTTAATTGCACATATCCATTTTCAACAAATATCAATATCAGTATCTGAATATGGTTCCATTGTCAAACCCAAATATAAATAAATTATTTACATTGTAAAGGCGACTGATAATTGTTTATTTGGATTAAATGGGGTAAACTAATCCTGTACCATTGATCATTATATCTTATTTACATGTTTCGTTTTTTTCTATAATAAAATTTTATTTTTCATTTCACCATGAAGCACTCTGGCAAGCGAGTGGAACGCTACTTTTGTCGACCTGCAATTAAGAAAAAGGAAACAGGCAAAAATGAAATGTTAAATGACTAGAAAGAAACAGACAAATTAAACATAATTACTCAGAAGAGCTTTCACTTGTGCTATTGTACAAAATCATGAACTATGCAAATTTCTCGTTTAATCGTGTTTTTAATTTGGAGCCATTTGCTAAAAGCGCCCTTTTGTTATTGGACTTGTATAAGTGTACGCGATGAAAAATAGGCCCAATTATGTACACAAATATGCATGAATTATGGTTTTGTACTATGTTGCAATTGACACCACTTTCAAGAACACGGGCCAATGTTTAGATTATCCATGCGCAAACGAGACGCGTATCCGGATGCGCGCCGATTTTTCACAAAGCGTCGTCACAATGAACACAAAACCAAAGTGGGTTACGATGCGCGTACAAATCATTTGGCGGTCGTGTTTACCCTCATTTTATTGAAGACGAAACAGGTCGATGTATATAGTATAGTTAAACCAAAAAAAAAAAACCGAAGTGAGCAATGCGTATTGACAACATAGGCTCAACCAGCACAACAAGTTAACGATGTACCGTCTTCTTCAATTTGAGATGATTTTGATCAATATGACTGAATTGCAGACTTTCAACTTACGACAAGGAAGCATGATAAGTCATTTACATGCATTTTTGGCGAGCAGCATTTAATAACTTTCCAATCAAATCATCTGTCTGCAAGGAGCCGATCTACTGAAATTGGACGCCAGTCCCACATTAGCACTTTCATGTGAGTAATTCACCAGCCTGTCTTTTGCCTTTTACACTTGACAGCCCTCCATTGATTGATTACTGTCATTGCTATTGCACTATTGCACATTCAATCTAACTACTTAGTAGTGCGTTGAACCTTGCAAACAAACGAATACTAATCCATTTCCACTTGGAACAATAAAAAGTTGATAAAAGAACTACTTGAAGATGGGGATATTTAAGTGCGATCACTACGCTCAATAGACTGTAGATAAAATGCCTCTTGGAAAGAATACTCATTGAAAAAACATAAGGGTGAAACACACAAGATAAAATGTGACCAGCCAACCCAAAATCAACAATAAATCGCCCCCCCCCAAAAGGAGATTGTAATTGACCATGAACAAGCACAACACAGGTCTTAAAATGACTACAAATTGTCAACAATAACCCATTCAAGTGCTTGATTGACTGTTAAAAAAAAACCGGTAAGAGTTGAAGAAAACAGAGAAACAAGGATTGAAGTTCTGCGGTTACTTAAGCAGATATGTGTGCAATGTGTTATAATACAATGCCGTCCGAAAAAAGTGGTATCAAAGGAACACTTGTATCCAATTCTAATGAAGTTTACCGCTGAATTTTTTGACAGTATTAAGAACAATTACTTTTATATACATGTCAGATAATTTTCTTTTTTTGTGCGGGTGTGGGGAGGCAGAACCTACAGATATCCTTCTGTTTTTTTTTCATCATTCCATGGTGTTTTCACATCTTCATCTGATTTCATAATTATTAGACGACCTTGGGTTGGTTTAATTCAATTATCCAACAAATAAAACAAAATAAAACAAAAATCGTAGGTAGTTATGAATTATCAGAATAAAATACTGCCATTTCATTGTTTACCTTCAGTCACAACGTGATTTAATAAGAAAACAGAACGTTGATAAAATATTATCAAACTTTCGTCTATAGCTGGCGCAATTTAGATTAGCACAAATTTGGCAAAGAGTTTTAACTCCTTCAAGCTAATATTACCTCGTTTTTTCGCCTCGTCATGGTTTATATTCGAATAAATTACAATGTCCCGGGAGAAAGCATCATTTAAGATAGAATAAGAGTTGATTATAGGTGCTCAGAGGAGACGAATTTCAATATTTGACGTCCTTTGTGACAACGTCGTAAATGTGGTAATGCGATATTTATCATTACGTGATAATTGTTGATCTGATATATTGTAGTGCTGGTCGTTATTTCATAATGTATAATCCATTATAATCCATTATCGCAAACAAAATATCGCTGATAACACGATATAGCCGAGTCTGAAAATTCAATATTTACATTAATTAAGGGAAGTGACTGCCATAAAAGTCAAATTTTTATCGTGCTCGCACAAAGCATTTACAGTCAACGGATAATGATGATTATTTTGTTCATAATTGACAATATTTCTGTCACATCGTTTTACCGCGATATATCCCATAATATCAATATATCCCATAATTTCAACTATATCAAAATATTGCCCATCACTAATCTGATATCATACCTTCGCGTTTGACGTAATCCATTATTTCTCTCAATACATCGTCAGTTTCACCTGGATGTGAGTCTAAGGCGGCATTATCTGTAAGCTGCTCGTCCTCAAAGGCATCGTTGATTTCTGAAGAAAAAATGTATATATCAAATTAAAATGCATCGTAAGGGGCGCTCTTTATGAAGTACAATGACGGGTGCATGAAGAGCAGAGACATTTAGAAAATCCTTGGTAAAAGTGTTTGTACTAACTACCATTTGTCGTTTGATTTCGAAATGATCATTTAAGAAACAATTACACAATCATTTTGAACATACAAACAATCAAATGATTTTTTTTCGGGGGGTGGCCTTGTTTTGCATTGGTATACTAATTCTGTTTTCCTAAATTTGTTCACAATTAAATCATTTAAATTAATTTCTTTGAAATTATGTAAAGATATATTTCTTTCTCTTTTAATCAACTTGCTTCGAAAATAAATGCCTCAGGCAATATATATGGCACTTAAATGATACATAACATAAAGGATATGTAACATAACTGTGTTTAACACATCACTGATACACTAAACAGCGCCATCTTTAAACACAGTAGAATGCGAGTTGAGCGTTTGAACTTGTTTTGGCGTGCGCTTGACGATTGCAGGAATCTTATCCAATTGGAATATTGTGGAGTTCAGCAATAGATACAGAGGCTCAAGTTCGAGCCATGGTCATACCTTTCCCATGGTGACAGGAAAGGTCTGCCCCAGATGTAAATATGTCATGTCTGGTTGAAAAATAACTGTCTGCATTTTGTTCACTAATAAGGTTTAGATTTATGCATCATTGTAGCCTTTTGCAAAGTTACTAACCCTTCGGAGGGGACCTTAAGCCGTCGGTCCTCTGGTTGCTTGCTTACAAGCATTCATGCTTTCTTAGCAATCAGGTAAAAAATCACCACCAATACCAATACCAAATACAATAAATACCAATAGAAAATGGTATACCACGGGATTTAAACAAATTAAAGCCATTATCGTTCCTGTGTTTTCTTTCATCCTATTTATCTTTTTTTCTTAGTGTGTATATTTGTAAATATTTCACTGTCACTAATTGATTGGATTTATGAGCATTTCGTATTGCTAGTAGCTATAAATATTGATTATACCTGAAAAATTTACATTTATTATCTAGGATTCAATATTAAAAGTAAAATATAGTAGTTGCATCAAACGATTATTTTATGAGAAAGTCATTAAAATCATGCTAGATCTGTTATATTTATGTAAACTTATCTTTGTGAACTCACGGAATCTTTGCTCAAAACCGATAATGTTGATGATCACTAACAGAAAAGCATATGCGGGACAGTGTATTAAATATTGCTCCGAAGAATACCCGACATTTGATGGAATTCCATGCGTATTTTGCTAATTTCTCAGCATTACGCAGTTACTTCCATAACCACTTGACACACATTTTTTATTCATACATACAAACACTTGGGTGGCAATTTAATTGGATTCTGTTCGAACTATTTTTTGAGATCGTTACCATAACTGGTATTTACATTATCTGTATATACGTGGCATAATATCGACTGGTCCTATAACCAAACCCATCGTAAATACTAGCTGTGGTAACACTCTAAATATAGGTTGAAATACAATCCGATGAAATGACCACCAAAGTGGTTGTATGTAAATTAAAACACTAAAAAGCGCCGACTTAAAAATATTCCAATGATAAATGAACAGAATGTATAAGCATGGCATTTAGGTCGGATGACGGGTCTTTTGCAAGCAGCAATAATACTCGTTCCCACAATGCATCTTTGTATTTGTTGGCAGCATTAACATTTTGTTCGGTTTTTTCAGCTGTCTAGATTACATTTAATAGGGGGAATTTACGTTACTGACAGAAGTAGATGTATGAGGATATAACGATATTCTCACGAGAATATTGCCTGCCGTAAATATCCGAGTTCGGCTTTTCATTCTCTGCAGATTTTGTATGTTGTTTCTTCATCCTTTTCAATTGGAAAATAACTTTCGCAACGGCTTCTTCTGCCGCGCAATTATAATGAACAGGGCTTTTTAAAGTTTATATTACGGCACCGGGTTCATTCCATGCGCATCCGATCCTCTTTTGAAGCCAAGATATGTGTATTGTCATCCGATCGTTCCCCCGACTCAATCTATCGTTCAGATGACAAGTTTATACTTTCAAAAGACGCATTAGACTTTCAATGAGGTATCCTCGTTTTCGCAGGTCCCGGAGAAAGTGTGCTTAGTGAATTTTTAATGATGTAAGGAATGGTGTTACTTGCCTTCTGGGCTCAGCACAAAGCCCCAGTCCCTCTTCGCAGCCCCTGTGGACGGGAATAGATTTTGTTAGAGAGAATGGATATAAACGTTAAAGAAAATGCATGGTTGATACAAAAATAAAGCGTACAGACACTGCAATAGAAGTCGGATAAGACTAGTAGAAAGACTATGTGGTCGAGACATATTTTGGCGAACAGATTAGGGAGGGGGGTGGGGCTGTGGGGGTCATGGGCCCCTAAAATATTCACGACCAAGAAGCTAGACACCAGTTATCATGTTTATGTAACATAGTATTCACAAACAAAAGAGTTAGAAGAAGAGATAACATTTCACTGAAACTTGATTGGGCAAAAACTCGGATGAAACCAACAAACTTAACAATTAAGTTGCTTTCGTGCATGTACATTAAAACCTCAAACTTGGAAAAAGGTAGTTTTCGTACCCTTCGCCTTCGAGGGCCAGAAATCCGTGACCCTCGAAGCAATCTGTCAAGTTAAAGTTGATGAGTTACTTTGCATTTTAGTATATAATTTACAAAGAATAAATCATTTATCATTGATATAGATGACCTTTGAACATCAGATACAATCGCTGGTTTTTTTTTTTTTTTTTTTCGTTTTTTTTTTGCAATTTTTCTCCAACATACCCCCTGTTTGTTAACTAGCTGATATCACACTTACCGCCTACTGGGGGACGAGGCGACCAAGCAGGCCTTTTGACGAATGAATCAAGTTCAGGAACTGCAAGAGAGGAAATGATATTAAAAGTTCGATTGTTAGCTAGAGCTGGACCATTGACCACGATCGGGGGAGGGGCGCAAAGACCATAGCCACTCTCTTGTATCTTATGTTATCAGGAAAAGTTATCAGGAATTGATTCGAAAGTCATTACTTAATATGATTTTTATCAATCATTTGGAAACTTTGTACGAATTCAATATCAAAGTCATTTATGTTGCACTCTAAAAAAAAAGTTAACCCTAATATTGGGTAAAATGGGAACATGGATGCTGGCTGGGTAAAAAGATCCCCAATATTTTGTAAATTTTACACAATATTGCGTTGACATGTGGGGTAGAAAATTACCAAGCAAACATGCATATTCCCTTTCTACCAAATATTGGGTAAAATTTCACTCAGTGTTTTTAGATAGTACAGATGACCTAATCATTGATGTTATCGCTATTTAGCAAAATGGTATGAAATGAAAATTAGATAAATGAATAAAAAAAATGATAAACCATGCAACTATTAACAGTATAAACGCAGATCATGCAACTATGTACAGATGGAGACGGGCAAACATCGTTCTTCTATTTCTCAGAAAATTCCATACCGGTCGAGTGAATCCTACTCCAGAATAAGGGAATCATTCCCGTCATTACTATTGATCTATTTGAAATCAGCATGGCCGTAGGCTGATTTTGTTGGGGTTTTTTCGTGGGGGAAGGGGGGGGGGGCATGACACGCAAAATTGTATTCAAGAAACTCGATAGCGAGGGAGATAAGCGACCGAGTTTGTCAGAGGGGCGCTTTGCATTATATTATTAACTGAGGGATTTCGTGCACATTTTGGGTGAATTTTCAGTAAAATATGTAACTTTTTCAAAAAATCGGGGTAGAGATGGGGCAACTACCCCCCTCCCATATGTGTACGGGAAATATGTCATGGAAATAATTTCCATCGATGATGTGACAGACCTACTCGGTCTGGAATCGGTTACTTATGAGAACCTGTGGCAGAGCAGGAATCAGGGGTTGTGTATAAACGTATTGCTGAGCCCCCCTACCTTTTTTTTTAAATAAACGTGTGCAAAAAGTGAAAACTACCATCTGATTTTGATTTTCTACATACTAAGTCCCCCAGTTTGGTTCAGCTCCCTTTACCCCTTAACTTGAAACCCTCTACTTAAAAAAACCGTCCAGCGTCCCCTGTGAATGTTTAGTCTACAAATGTAGACCCAAATCTGCAGTGTGTGTATCACAGCTGGTTCAGGGAGTCTTCAGTGCAGACTAGGTCTACTGTGGCTGCGAACGGCTCCCTTCGCTCGCCCTTTCAGCCTCCTCACGCCCGGTTTGCTTTGCAAACCAGCAGCAACGCGCTTCGCGCGCTGACGCGTGCTGAGAAACCACCTCACGAGCCATTAAGAGTCTGCATAGCAGAATAGTGAATGTTCGGGGCGGGGCGGCAACTTACCAAATCTCTTCCCTACAACTCTTGATCGTGAATTCCATGCTCTCGTCTGCATATTTGATTGATCGTTGTCTCTTACTGTAGGCCCGTCTGTGTTTATCATGAACAAAAAATGCAGTAAACCATAGAGGAACAATGCTTTCTTTAAAGATCAAGTCCTTCCCAGAAAATGTTGATTTTAATCAATAGAGAAAAAAAATCAAACAGGTATAACGTTAAAACTTTCATCAAAATTGGATGTAAAAAAACGTTTATGGCATTTTAAAGTTTCCCTTTTTTCCACATAACAGGTTAATGCACAACCCAGTGGCATGCAAATGAGAGAGTCGGGAATATCATTCACTCACTATTTTATTTTTTTTATTTTTTTATTGTTTGAATTATATAAAATTTTCCATTGTTACAGGTTTGATAATAATATCCAACTTGACTGAACCATAAAATGATAAAAGAATCGTGATTCTACATGTTCAGACAAGAATAAAACTTTGTTTCACACGATGAGCAGAAATGAAAATATTTCTTAATAAAATACAAAAGAAATAGTGATTTGGTGACGTCATCAGTCCCCTCATTTAGACACCGACTAGAAACTGTTTTGCGAAATTAAGAGAAAATCAAGAATGTCATAACTCTATTATTTTACATCCGATTTTGCTAAAATTTGAAGTGTTATACTCGTTTGAATTTCTCTCTTTATTATGATCAATTTCTTGTTGGAGTGGACATGAGCTTTTTAGCAAACACCTTTTTTTTCAAAATATAATATATGTTTATGATATACAATCTATATATGTTGCATGTACCACTAAATGATTTTTTTCATCCAATGAAAATAAAAAAAGAAATAAACTAAAATTTGAAAAACAAGGAAAGTGTTACTATATACATGATATACTTACATCTGCTTTCTGTCATTTTCGTCCATCCTCGATACTGAAAAAAAAATTAAAAGAAAGAGAAGTTGTATACACAACAAAGATTCCCGAAATATTTTTTTTCTGCCGAAAAATATAAAACAAACGAATAAACAAATGATTTTCAAGGATCATAAAAGATGCACATAACAATACTTATACCTTCAGAAATTCATCGTTATATCAATTCGACGAATGCTAGAGTAGTTAGCAATTACTCAAAGAAGGATATTTTCAGAGTATGGTGAGTTGAATTTTAGATTTCCGAAATTCATATGCCATCGCCAATAAATGAGGTTCTCGTAAACATACACACATACATAACATTGCCAGCGGTAAAAGAATAATGAATCTGAAACAGTAATAAATATCGAAATGTATTTCTTTAAACACATGCAAGATCATCTGAAATTTCAATATTTGTGATCTTAGGTGAACTCCAACCCATTTCTAAAACAACATCAATGTTACTGATGGCGACTTTAGCTTTCGTCTGGAAATTGACGCCTGGCCTACCGGCGTACGAAAAATAAGGTTTCGGTGTTTTCAGACGAACTGATTGAGTTCTATACTCTATAATAGCAGGGCCCACTGGGAGAACAGTTTTCGAAACTGAAGTGGCTTTCCTGGGTAAATATATATTATTATTAAAAACACAATGTGGATTAAAATTGATAAATTATAAGAAAATAAGAAAACATGAATAAAAATAATATAATTTAAATTAAATAAATAAGAAAAAGACAAATGCACAATATAATGAACCCATTAAGAATGCAAACAAAGATAAATTCGTCTGTAACTCAATTAAAAACTGCATATGAATTTTGGAAAATGCATTTCAATTGTGAAATTTGCCTTGAATCAATTTCATATTCCAAGAAACCAAATTTACCGCATTATAATAATCGTGAATCAAGTTTGGAATTCTTCTTTTTCGCTCGCTTCACTTGCTCGCAAAATCTCTCTATCTCTCACTGTCTCTATCTATCCGTCTATTTATCAATTTTCTATCTACTTGTTTGTCTGTCCCTATCTTTCATTACCCATTATCTTTTAAAGACTATTCCCAATTCACATGTCATAGACGAAATCACAAGTTTACATGTACTTATATTTACCCAGTCAAATATTTACCGTCCTATACAAAGTACGATCAATTAGGTTATCCTAGGTTCTAAAAGTTTGCAAAATCATTGGAACCGCCTTAAACCATTAAAAACTCGTTGCTAGCAAATAAACCCCCATTTATCACCAAACTTCAAATTAAAAAAACTGTATGTATTTGGTAGCAGTTAACGTAACCCAGGGTGGTATGTAAATATTATGACACGTGTTTCTTTTTGCTGTAGTGATCTCCAAAACACTGTGACAACAATGCGTTACGAAAGACTCATTAATCCACCGTTTTGTATATTTTATTTACAAAGGAGTAATTATCGTCATGTATCCATTTGTAGAATTGATAACTTTATTTGGATTGTCAATTCAATTGATGTACTCGCTGAACTCCAAGGTCTATTAATGTTTATGCTGATTTTTCAGCCCCAAATTGTTTTGCAATGATATTCTTGTCCAGTTTTATAGTTTTCGGTTTTAATTAACTACCCTTATACCCTAACTTTTTCAACTATTTTATTTTATCCTTGAGTTTTCACGATTGCCAAACCACAAATCACATTTTTAGAATTTAACCTTTGACGTACCAGTGCTCTGTATACTCAATTTGCAATATGTATGTTGTGTGAAATTTTATCTTATTGTTATTCTTCTCTAACTCAACTTTCTTCTTTTGCTTTTTCATCTTCTTCTTTCTTTTCTTCCTCTTCTTCTTATTCATCTCTTTCCTCTCATGTTTCTTCTACTTCTTCTTCTTCTCCTCCTCCTTCTCCTTTTTCATTTTTTTTACCATGCGTGTGTTCTATATTACCCTTTTATCGTAAATATGGTTTGATATGCAGTAGTATGTTACGTATTGCATTCAGTCTGTGATATCGTATACTTTTTAGCTATTTAGATAATTCCACTGTTATGAAATATAGTACACTTTCTAATATTGTATATCCATGTCTTTGCAAATGCGACGCATGATTTAATAAATACCATACCATACCATTTCCCTGCTTCGTAATTGCAGTTTTCACTCAAAATAATGTGCCAATTGCCAACATTAAATCTGAGAGGTTTTTTTTTTCTTTCCTTAACATTTAAACGTAATATTGGATAGTTAACATATTTAATCAGTATCTAAATTGGGTTTATATAACTTGTCAATACCAAAGTGTTGCAAATGAAAGGGGCCTTATCTCTATGTTTCAGAAATTGCATTTGACGTTCCTGTAAGACATTTGATCACGTGTCTATGTGACCTACCGCCCCAAAATCACCAATAAGTCACCAGGCAAGGTTCTCTGTAAATAGCCAAAATTTAGTCTCCAAAGACCCAAAATTTAAAAATACCTTATCTGAAAGGACAATTATTCTTCGTCATACTGTGAAAAAATGAAGTCGTGAAGTTGAATTAAAGAAGACATACAAGAGTTTCTTGGACACTACTTTTTCGGACTGCTCGGAAGTTTCACTGAGATTACACAGTATGCACATCTCATGCTTGAGTGAACCCCAATCTTCAAACCTTGGTTTTCTCCTTATTCTTTAAGCTTTTGCTTAATTTCCTCTGCATTCAATCAAGTACTTGTAATGGTTATTGTTGGTCCATTTTAACATATTATATATCATTTTAAAGCTTAGGAAATTTTCAAGCTCAATAAAAATCTTAATATTCATTTTGGACGACTTATTGTTGGTTTCGGGGTGGCAGGTCACCTATAGTAACGATAGCTCATTGGCTCACAAATGATTTTGATGTCACACCTAATACTGAATTCGTGTTTTTCATGATACAATTTGTTTTTCATTATTGTGACGTCACTATTGAACATTCATTAACCCTGAGAGATTGGTTGACCAAAGTGTGCTTATCACCATGTATTATTCATTGTATTTCTCTCTCTTTTTCAAAGTTATTACAAACAATACACTCTGAAAAAATACCCAACATTGGGTAAAATGGGAACATGCATGTTTGTTGGCTAAAAACAATACCAGATATTGTGTAGGTTTTACGCAATGTTGCTTTGAAATTTACCCTTTAAACATGCATTTTGCTCAATATTGGGGAAAAAATATCCAGCAAACATGCATGTTCTCTTTTTACCCAATATTGGGTATTTTTTTACTCTCTGATTTTAGAGTGTTAGCATTTATATTATATTTTGGTCTCTTATAATGAATATACTGATTAACCCTTATTCCTCCATGTGGTTAGGAATCATCGTTCACTATTATATTTTCTATATTTTTTAAATTTTCATTCGTGGTCGGATACATTGTCACTCGAAATTTTGTATTTCCATTGGCGCTCTACGGGGACCACCTGGTGTCATGGAGCAACGGGTTAATCAAAAGTGGTCCACCCACAAACCTCTCATCATCTAAACGTTGGTGGTGCCTGTATTCAAATTTGAACCCTATAGTGGTTTGTACAATAGCATCACCCCCAAGGAGTGCTAACGAGTGCACTTATGCTAATTTGTGCACTTTAAAGGTGTTGTATAGCTATATTAAGCACCCAATAGGATGTAGATTTGAACCATGTAATAAAGGTTCAAATTTGACCCTTTCTTAATGTTTGGTATTATGCACCTTAAAAGGTGAACAGTTGGACTTTTAGGGTGCAAATAATAATGAAAAGGTGCATTTTTGCACGGGTGTTCTACTTAGGGTGCAAGATTACTCCCAAAAGGTTGGTACAACCATATATTTATGGTTAGATTTTGTGTATGTGTATATGAAACGCACGAATATATATTCACGTTTACGTAACTCACCATTGGTTTTTTCTGTACCTGTCGTGGGTTGTCCGCAAAGGCCAGAGCAATGATCACAGCCAGCAATGTGATGCCGACTGCCTTTAAACTGAAACCCAAATTCATCTTTGATCTAAAAATAAGAGAGAAGTATAGTAGAAATAATAATACAATAAAAATATGATATTTGTATATCGCACATATCCACCTTGTTGGGTGCTCAAGGCGCTCCTATAACACATCGGGTTAAGCTTGTCTGCCGATTCAGATACTCATAGCTTTTTGAGGATTTACTTCCTGCCTATACCCATTAACCTCAACCTGGGTTGAGTGCAGCACTTTGTGGATGAATTCCTTGCTGATGGAAATTACGCCATGGCTAGGATTTGAACCAACGACCCTTGGATTCAAAGTCCGGGGAATACTACGCAGGGAGTAAAAAGGGGGTGAGATGAAGAGAAGGAGGGGGGGGGGGTCGAGTTGAATTTCTGTGTGCAAGGGAAAATGTCATCCTTATCATTAACTCACAGGATTGGGGTGATAGTTTCAAGATCTAATATTTCATGTTTATAATTGAACTTTATTACCCAATGCCATGGTCATCCGTCAACCTTCGCAAAAAGATCTGCGTTGACGTGTATATTTTAGTTAGACCTACTTTAGCAAAAAAGCGCATGAATCCATTGCCTTTAAAAATTAAATTTCCATCAATACACTTCGATTGTAAAACAAAATATCAATGTGTAAGTATTGTGCTCTTTACTTAACGATAGTTCCACAAATAACTTACTGGCAACAAGTTCACCTATTTCAAACAATGTCTAATTTTACAATTTGCCCTGAAATTTCTACAAAAAAAATGCTTCTGTCAGATTGCGTTAGAGAAAGAATTAAAAAATGATGTCATGAAAATAATACAACATCATGGAGAAGAGGATACGAACATAGATGATTCCTTAAACTTCACTTATCTCTCCCTCTATTCCTTTCCCTCCCATTGCCTCCCTCTGACTGTACATCCATATTTATATATATTTGAAGAGCTCAATTGCAAAATGGGTAAGATTCATTTTTCATAAAATTTGTAATGGTTTTTTGTCTCAAAATCTATGGATTTTTAGTCTCTCTGATGATACCAAAGAAAATTCGAAATTCCAATTAAATCGTGAATAAAAGTGGCAAAGAAAAATCACTTTTTTTTCTCATTCAAAAGGGATTGGATCTATTTCAGTTTGCTTGCAAAAGAAGTTAGATTCACAATGGTATTTTTGACATTTTTTTTTTAAATTGGAGACAGGTAGATCACTTGTATACCCAATTTTATGTTCACATGACAGGGTAGTACATCATGGAAATTTAGTTTCTCATAAAAATATTGCAATATGGGAGAACAAAAAACATGATTTTTCTCGAGTGGTCCAAAGTGGATCTAACCCCTTTTGCAACCAAACTTTTTATTTCTAAATCTTCCTTCTCTCCTCTCCCCCCTCTCTTCTCACTCCCCTCTCTGTCTCCCTCTGTTCACAATGTTCGATTACACACCACTCGTTTACCAATGGGGCAAAGAGGTGTTACCACGTTATGCAGAATATGAAAAAGAAAATGTTACTTTGGAAAATGAGGGCTCCTCCCTATTATCCCCACTCTTCCTCTGCCCATATCTGTTCATTTCTGTCTCTCTATCTGTCGTTCTGCCTCCCCTACCTCCCCTCCCTCAACCAATCTCTCTCCCTCTTTCTTTACCTTCATCTGCATCACTTCTCGAATAGGTATTAATGATGTAAACGAGCGTATCTCGTTTCTTTTCTCAAGTTTCTCTCATGGTCTTCATGTATGAAATCCAAACAATTGAATAATTGATCATTTTTCATCACGCCATTGAAATTGATATAGGTAAATCCGCAGTCGTCTTGTAGAAAGGATAAAAAGGTAAAGAAAGTTTGAAGACAAAAGCAGCAGAATCAGTTTAATAGTGCTTAAAAATATGGTGAAATAAGCAACGATTTCCAACATACTATACTAAGATAAATGATTATCTTTATTTTTGTTTCTTAAATTATTTTTTTTTCAAAATATAATGCACACGAGGAGTTTAATTCCAAATTGATTCAGGAAAAAAAAAAACATGTATCAAATAAATTGTTATTTTTTAAATTCATGTGTGGCGTTTGAAATTATTTTCGACGGTTATCCGGTTATAACTTAAGTACACTATAAAGATTGGGTAATTTATTATCACAATGAAATTTACGTGATTTTTGTCGATTTTAGATTCATTGATAAGGTATGATAATTTTGTTCACTGTATCTTATTATTTTTGTACGAAATTATACGGAATATCAGTGCAATGGAAAATGGCCAATGCATCTGATATCTTTCCAATTATAATCCATGAATTAGAAAAAATAAGGATTAACATAATGTCCCAAAAGCAAAATATGCGAATATTAAGTAAATTTCCCGAGGGAAAGTGCATTGTGAATCATCTAATTTATTCAAAGCCGCTTGCTCTTATATGGAATCTGTTCAGGTCTTGACCCTAAATTACAAAATGCACTCAATCCTAATGAAAGTGTCTCACTACTACCAAGAAATTTGAATTTTATTACTAAGAAAATACATCATGCGATCTAAATCTGTCTATTCATTATGGATGAAACTCGAATACTGCTTTAAAAAAAGCTTATAACCAATATTTTCAGAAGAAAAAATTATGGAACACAATAATCTAGATCGTTCGATTTTTTGTTTCTGTGTTGTAATTTTTTAGTTTAATATTTGTTTGTTTGCATCCCCCCCCCCCCGATTTTAGATTAATTTTGAATAATATCCGAGCCTCGCGTGTTTGTTCCGTGTTTTGGGCTGTTGTAATAAGAAATCGTTTTCCATAATGAATTTTGAGATAGTTCTCATTCGTATTAAATGGATGGAATGGATACCATTGAGTTTGAATTAAAGGGCAAAGGAAAACGGGTTTAGCAAAATATAGGCTTTACAACCTCTCCTCTTCCGAAGGAAGGATGTAATCGGTAGGTTGCTCCCACACCGCAAATAAAATTAAGATGGCTGACTAAACCTAGTGGATTAGGAATTAAAACTGTAGGATAATCCTCTGTCTGATATAATTGCACTTGTATATAAATATTGTGGATGCCACAAAGCCATAAGAGTACCAAGGCGAATATGCAGTCCCTTTTCTATGTAAATGCGATTATGTGATTATCCGTTTGATGAAAAATTTTAGAATTAGGTTTTTCTTCAACGAGGATTTAAGATTAAATAAAAACATAAGCTGGATATTTTGTTCTTTACATTCCTAAAATCAGGAATTTACGCCTTTTCTTATTTTTGGTCTCGGAATTATTTTATTTTTATTTTTCGTTTCTTATTAACGTAAGATGGAAAAAAATATGAAAAATGTGTTTATGAAGTAAGTGGCGCACAGATGGGGAGGCTTGGGGCACTTGCTCCCGCTCCGACCCCCCTCAAAAAAGAAATGAATAAAAAACAGGACCAGGAAAAAAAAAAGGAAAAGAAAGAAAAGGAGAGAGAATGGTCTAATATGATATAATTTTCTAAATATTATACCAAAATCTATCACAAAAATTGATTCTTTGTAATAGAGAATGTGGAAACTTTTGCTCTCTCGCTTCGCTCGCTCGTTTTTGAATGAATTTTGCGCGATACGGCATTTAAATATATATATATATATATGATCAATTAAGTGTGATCAATCTCAGTGATGTACGTGTACGGTTCTCCTTCATAATTATATTTAAGATCAAGAGTATGGAGAGGGCCGTAGCAAGGTCAATACCAGTCTTTATCAAGCTTTCGGGCACATGCCCTTCATCAGAATCTAAACCAATATATAAAATACAAAATATAGGCCTACTAATAACAATGATAAATCCAATACAATGCAATGTATAACGGAGATAAGTAATTATATATATGTATATATAAACCCCTCAAAAAAGTTTGAAAATCTGAGTTTGGCCATTATTTTCTACCAACTCCCAATTTTTACACATTGCATATTTGTAATCATTCTAAAGATAATTTAATTCTCTTTAAAATGATTCCATGCTTTTTTATGATCATGCCATCACGGAAAGAGCAGGATTCAAAAGTGTTGGATGAGGTCTGAATTGAAAAGCTGCATAACGAGCAGAACTAGTCATGAAGGGTCAATAAAGAAGATGATTATTTTGTCTGTGTCAATAGAGATGAAAATCCATTCAAATCAAGTCCCTGCTTCTTCATTTTCTATGTTTTGTTGTGGTTTATGTAGTGATGGTTCTTGGTTTGAGCCGTGGTTTTAAATACCCATGCATGTCTGTTACGTGTTTGCTTGTGCAGAGGTGTGTTTGATTCCATGTTAATGTTGATAAGGAGTATGAAAACCAACTCAACACCACGGAAAAAAAAGAAACAGTGACTTTCAATATTGTGTCCTTCTGCAACTTTTAAATTTTGACATTGCCTCAAATTTCAGGAAACTGCACCTCCATGTGAACCATAATCGTATAATGTATGGTATCACTTTAAAGATAATTAAATGATCTATTCATTTGTATCAATTACACATTAATATTCACTCAAACCGAGGAGGGATTATCAATCAAAGTCCCATGCGTAAATTCTGTATCTGATCTTAATAGATATTAAATACGAATTCGAATCATCACAAGATTTCTGTATCAAAAAATATGAGGTAGAACCAAGATGGGTCAGGAAGGTCATCACTAAACAACTTTGGGCTGTTATACTTGACTCCTGTTCCTTAAACCCCCATTTCATTACTAATAAAATATCAGAAACAAAGAAATAGATATATTTCGATTAAATTTTTGATCAGTTGTGCTGACCTTTGTTGAGAGCCGGAAGCCATTTGTCAGGGTAATGGACAATGTGAGTAGAGCTTTTATTAAGTATTGTCCACAAAATTATTAATTATTTACCACAAAATTGATAAGACAATACCGTCACGGGTATCTAAATGATCTACTTCTTCAAGGCGAGACACCTCGCCCCAAGTTACTTCCTGAATCATAAATGTATATTCCATTTTTGTTTGTCCTTAAAGGAGAATGAAACCTTTGGAACAAGATAGCTTGTGTGAAAACAGAAAAATCAAAGAAACAGATCTATGAATGTTTGAGAAAAATTGGACAAATAATGAGAAAGTTATGAGCATTTTAATATTGCGATCACTAATGCTATGGAGATCCTCACATTGGCAATGCGACAAAGATGTGTGATGTTACTTGTGAACAACTCTCCCCATTACTTTAATATATATTTCAGTTAAACTGCCTCTGTTATCACATCTATCAGTAGATCATGTGTTCTTTCTATAGGAGGGCATGTAATACAGATTTAAAAAAAATAAATCATGGATAAAGAGTTTGTATCACCATGAAAAAGCAAAAAGCAAGAGAGGGGGAGGGGAGAGAAGCATTCTCGGGAGCTTTGCAACGCCCTATGACAGGAATATCCAAATGATATAAGAATAGTATAATTGTGTAAGAATAAATATATGACTTATCAGATTCTGATACAATTGATTTTAAGTTACAATTTATAAAATGCAATGTTTGATATAATGAAATACATTTAAAGTCTTGGTTTTACGTTATGTATATGCATTATCCCCTGGTTTATTAAAATTTTGGTTTGCATCATCAGCTTATATAGGCTGCGATTTCGTAAGATTGTATTCACCAACGGGAGAGGGGGGGGGGGCGAGACTACCCCCGCCGATAGGCTGTTGTACAAAATTTGAAAATCGAGGGGAGGACATATCCAATCCCCCCCGTCACCACTTATGATTTTCAATCCACTATGAATGAATGAATTTCTAGTTACAAGGAGAAAATAATGCGTTTATTAGTTATAAAAGGGTCAGATAGCGGCCTCACTTTTAAATCAAAATGTTTGAGAACCAAAGCTGTCAGATTTCGGAATAGAAATTACAATTTACCACGGTACATCTTTTATACATTTATATTTTGATAAAGATGTTTGTTATCGATCTATCAATTTTGTCATTTTGTCCATGTAGTTTTTTTTTAATTACGATAACATTCATGCATTACTAGGAACAAGAGGGACTTTGACGGCGCCCGAGGAAAAATGCATTTACTTAATCTAATTGGATTTAATATTTGTCTAAACTCAATTTAGTATGACTGATAATAGTCATCTTTTTTTGTGAAAAGGGTAACCTAATACTGTGTGTCTAATATCGTGTTGTATTGGTAATGACACTTGCGCAGTGGTACCATTATACTAAATGTAATTCGAAACCTTTGGAGGATCTGACAGCCCTTCGTTGCGATTAATTTCTAGAACGCCTTTAACAATTAACCATTATGTTAATCGAAATCATGGCATACGAATATTTTTACCCATGGAGTGGTGGGAGGCAAAACGCATATACATTTTCTTAATAAACTCGAAAACGAGGGAACAAAGCGACCGAGCATGTCATGTGGGTGCTTTGCATTTACTAAAGTGGTACCAACAGCTTGCATGCAGATATTTGATGAATTCTGTGAACAGTTTCAGTAAAAAAAAAGGTGAAGGTGAGGCAGTACCCCCCCTACTGCGTAAGTCCATGTTTGAAATGCGAGTTTTTCTTTGTGTTTTCAAAAACTTGACTTGGGGGGTTAAATGAGGTGAGGAAACATGTTTCGTTGATATTCGCCGAGAATGAGCATAAGACTGGGGAATAACAAAATATGTATATTCAGAGCTTCTTCTTATCTGAAGACTTAACGGCTATTAACATGATGAATCTGTTATAATGGTTATTAAACGACTGACTAATATGTACTTTAGTGTTGAGTGTATACACTCATGCTTTTTCTGGAAATTATGTTCAATTATAGAGGTCAATAGTTATCGAAATTTGACAGTGTTCATATTGAGAGTTACGTAACCTCTGTCAACTTCAAAGTATTACTATTTATATATTTGTTTAAACTGTCGCTTACCTTATATATCTGTCGAATTTTGTGGATGAAATTGGTGAGAATAATGTAAGTAATCCTATATTAGTAATCCTTTCCAGGGAAAAGATATAAGAAGGATGGGACATCTCTAAGATGAAAATTTTATTTTAAAAATTGTTTTAGGAAGATTTTAACACCAACCCAAAAAGTATATTCTAGACCGGAAAAAAATAAAGTAAAAACAAAATGTTTCCATGACATTTGCTCCATCGAATGAGGAACTTCAACCCTGGGTTTAACACTAAACCCTACCCTAAACCTAACCCAAAACCTAACATAATAACATTGCAACCCTAACCTTAACCCTATATCTTAGACGAAATTAAGCCAAGAGCAATCGTCGCAGGAGCAAATGTCGTGGCACCAGAAAGGTTGTTAAATAACGATAAGACAGCTTTCTTGCAACTCTTAAATGGTATTCAGGGAACTGAAGGAAAATAAATATGTTTTAAGATAACGATATCATTGCACTCACCCTTGTGTAGTACTGTTAGATGGTCGCTGGTCTATGCTGTCGTTACGGGGAACAAATAGAATTCGTTGAATCAAATTTATTCTTGTAATTAGCAATCTTCTGTCTTTTAAACCGAATCCAGTGACTCCCTCTCCGCCCTATCATCTAATGCCAAATTAAGAAGTATGTTTTAGTTTATAATCTTTTCCTTGGTTTGTTCTAGTGACGTCAGCATGAGACGAACCAATCTAAGGCTATGATTCTCCTGTTTGCGCGGAGCGGAGGAAGAGAAGCGTGCAAGCAGTTCGACGGTGTTCGGAAGTTGTTCACAACGTCTTAATGGTCACTGATGATGAGGGCGACAATGAAGGCTTAACATTAGCTCTACCCCTCCAATCCCCCCATCTGCCCCCCCCCCCTCCATTTCTCTCTACCTACCTAACTGCTTTTCTCTTATTGTGATCTGATCTGTCCGTGTGATAAGTGTCAATGAGTGTGTTTAAATGTATTGCACCGTTTCCAATCACTCTCTTCCTATCGCTTTATGAAGTCTATCTACTTCTTCTAATCCTGTTGATACCGTCATTCAACATGATGATTTCATATCCATAATGAACATAGAACAAAAGTGGGTGCATGTGTGTGGTAAAATCGTAATATAACAATATATGTATTGTGGCTCAGTATATAAGTCTCCGGACTTTGAACGTTAAGACTTGGGGTTTGAATTCCACCATGGAACTCGCGTCCTTTGGCAAGGCGTTTATCTATATTTGCCACTCTCCACCCAGATGTAGTAAATGGTTAACCGGTAGGAAGGAATTCCTTGAATGCTCGAGCTTCCGATCGGGAAAGCCTTGGTAATAGTATACAGCGCGTGGAAACATTGTATTAAGCGATATAGTTGTCATTTAGATTGTCGGAACTGGAGATATAATACATCAAGGTAGGGGAGGGTGTGACGAACCAGCCCAGAAGTTAGTGTTGAATACAATTAGGGTTTTTTTTTTATGAGACTTCGGGGGGGGGGGGGTGCAAATTAAACAGATAAGATCACCCCTCTCCCTCTCAATGCGAAAATTGTTTATTCAGGATCCTAATAACACCCCCTTTATAGTGATTTAACATCTCCTGAGAGTAGATTTCAGCTATTTTAATCATCTAACATTTCTTTAAAAAATACACATTTCACTGAGAAGCTAATAATGTATCAGGATGTACAGTTTATGTGATTGATAATAGATTTATTCTTTTCCAGAGTATATCCATCTTAATTTTGTTCACTTTACTTTGGTAAACGTTTTGTCTACCCTCTCTCTGGAAAGGTGGGTATAAGAAGAACAAATAAATTAATACACTTGGTAAAGCTAATTGACCCCAGCCCCTTTTCTAAGTGAATAAAGATGGTCACGCTAACATTACACCATACAACATTAGATCGCCTACACACAAGGTATGCATTTATCAACCCCATGAGTATGGCTTAATTGCCTATATTCGTTTAATTACTAAATTACCATATGAATAACAATGTGTATTAGCGTAAAATAATTTCTGACATCATATAGGTATTAATAACCCGTTATAGCTTTGTATGTGGTCAGTGAACTCGAATCAGATAGTCGTGCTGTAATTCCTCTCCCTTAGATATTAAGAATCATAGATGCGATATAGGTTTTAATGGATTAGTAATCGAATCCCTTTCCCAAAGATTTATATACGAAAAAAAGAAAAACAAGGCAGGCAAAAATTAGGTCGGGGTGTTATATGACCACAGTTTTATTTTTGAGGCGTTTTTGAACGAAGGTTCTCATCCACCTTATTTTTCTCAAAATAATTCAGTGTTTATTCAATATTACACATACATGCAACGATAATATCGATGTTTTGATATCTTTACTACAGTTTTTGTTACATACATTGATCTATGTACCATTTTATATATCTTAATTTGTATGTGTTCATTTAATTATTATTAATTTTTGGAGCGTTGTGGCCCAGTGGATTAGTCTTCGGACTTTAAAACAGAGGGTCGTGGGTTCGAATCCCAGCCATGACGTAATTTCCTTCGGAAAGAAATTTATCCACATTGTGCCGCACTCGACCAAGGTGAGGTGAATGGAAACCCGGTAGGATTTATTCCTTGAACGCTTTAGCGCCTATTAATATGGCGGTTCAGCTACAGCCGGGGTAATAATGATGATACCAAGTATCAAAGCGCAGTTGAGTATATGCACATAGTAACTGCGCTATATAAATGGACATATTATTATTATGTTATTATTATAATTATATTCTCATGTCCTTATATTTGTTTTATATACTTCCGTTCATTCTTATTGATTTGTATTTCTTCTTTATTTCGAGACTAAACAGATATTTGATTCACTACGTTAGAATGCCAAAATTAAAGAGCGTGGAGATAATTTCAAACTGTGGAGAGCGGTATAGGGTGGGTGTTCACAATATGTTCACATGATGAACTATATAAGATGTGATATACAATGTATAAACGCTCTTATATGTGATGTCACTCCGGGACAACACAGTGTTTTCACATAGTAGATCTATACTATGTAAAAATGTAATTTGCACTGTTGAGATGTTCATATGAAAGTCTGGAGGAAAACACAATGTGAGAAAACTGTGAGTACACTGTGGAAACATTGTAAACACACTGTGAGCGCACTGTGAACACACAGTGGGTGCACTGTGAACACACTGTGAAAACACTAGGAACATACCATGAACGCACTGTGAATATACTATGAGCACACTGTAAACACACTGTGAACACACTGTGAAAACACTGTGAGCAAACTGTGAATGCTCTGTGAGCGCACTGTGAACACACAGTGAACAAACTGTGGAAAACACTGTGAGCAAACTGTGAGCGCACTGTGAGCACACAGTGAGCACACTGTGAAAACACTGGGAACATACTGTGAACGCACTGTGAACGTACTGTGAACACACAGTGAACAGACTGTAAACACACTGTGAAAACACTAGGAACATACCGTGAACGCACTGTGAACATACTGTGATCACACTGTAAACACACTGTGAAAACACTGTGAGCAAACTGTGAATGCACTGTGAGCGCACTGTGAACACAGTGAACAAACTGTGAACACACTGTGAGCAAAATGTGATCGCACTGTGATCGCACTGTGAACACACAGTGAACAAACTGTGTAAAACACTGTGAGCAAACTGTGAACGCACTGTGAACACACTAAGCAAACCGTGAACGCACTGTGGACATGGTTGTGAACACACTGAGTTAAAATTGTGAGCACACTGAACATACTGTTACACATACTATAGGACACTGTGTTATTACCAGTAAGGATATTCTTGTAATTTTTTACTGCATTGCGTTTAACTATTCCCATGTGTCGCTGTCGAGTAAACGGTAAATGCGTATAAAATTTGAAAATCTTTCGACGTACACTCCTTGGTAATACCGGTAGTGATGTTTGTACAATAAAAATAAAGAGAACAGATCTTCATATCAACTGCCCTGATGCCATTCGAGTCACATAAATTTCATTTGTTTCGAGCCATTAATGGGATAACGGGGCGTCTTTTGCAATCAGAAAATACCTTCGAAAGCAGCATGCCTCGAATATTTTTATCTGAAATTATTTTGGTATTTAGCTTCGGCTTTTCCCTTTCAGCTCGATTGTCTATAAGTGTCGGTTCCGTCCATGGTCAGAATAATTAATGTCATTATTTCACGCCTATTTTTGTTTTAAATGAACATATATCGTATTTTGTACAAAATCACCTTCCTAATCATCGCGCCATGCTTCGTAAGTTCGATCATACTCCATTGCTTATTAATGAACAAGAAAAGATATATGTACATTATAATTTTGAAAGAGAGACTTGGAAGGGCCGACAATAATTGCCAGAGAGAAAGAGAAAGCTTTTTGCAAAAAAAATCCCAGGTTGAAGCCAATTTTTAACGCTATTTTGTTAGAATTACATTTTCTCAAAATATTTTACTTTCCTGCAATAACTGACACCGTGAATTGTATTTCAAGTGGGATTTACTGTTAATGTGTTGTTTTTGTTTCATTCATATTTCCATATTTGCCTATATAAACTGCATGTATTTTCTCAAACAATAAATAAGAAAATCGAGCTTAAAAGTGACATATGGGTTGCTCTTTTTTTATCGGAAACGTTCATTCCAGATAAACCATAAAAAGTGTGTGTGGATAATTTTGATTTATATTCATTTTTTGGAACTTTGTTTTATATCGATCGTGTTAAAGAATACTTTGCTCCGTCCATATCATGTCCCCAACATGACACAATCTCTGTTTCAGTGAATTTATTTAAAAAATATAATTTAATAAAATTCTTATTCGAGTACTATGCATTGAAACGTTCTCACTTGGGACATAACAAAAGTTTTCATTAAACATGATAACATATGGTATATATTATAGTTGTAAATGAGCATGGTGACGATCTAAAAAAAACATTAGTTCGCTTTTTAAATCATATAAAATATCACGTAGTGCAACTGTCTAAAGTGGTTCAAAAGAAAGAAGTACACTTTGGCGTTTACACCCAATCAAGCGCACCGGAAGCATCAGAATAACATGTATGACTAACATCTACAAAACAATTATATTGAAGCATCTATTCGGAAACAAAATATATATTAAGATACAATGATACTGATACATTGCTTTTATTTCAATGCTTTGCATGGTATCTTTGTCAGGCCAGACAATACGGATCCCCTAAATGTATCGAAGTGTTGTTGTTGTTATTTTTTAACATCGAATATGGTCAGGATCATACCAAATGGTGATATTAGAAGTTTTAGAACCCTTCCAAACGTGGCCTCAGAGTCATCTAAAATCCACCTTCTCCCAAAGCAACGTAACGTTATACAACGAATCATTTTGAGCATCGGAACGATCCGTTTTAAGAATCGCAAACATCGCTGAAGAGTCAATCAGTGAGGCCCACTGATTCATAACACCCCAGTGAGACGGTCATTGTCAAAATTGATATTTTTCGAGCCGTTCTGGATGAACAATTCGGTAATTATCGGATTCAGAGTATAAGAGAGGATAGACAAACACGGGGTTGGAGGAGCGAAGCTTTCATTTGCGATTCCGGGGAGATTTCAGCTGTAGTCTGGTTACGCGACTTGACGGGAAGGTTCCCTGGAGGGGGTCACCAACACCCCTTGTATTACCCATCAGAGATCTCAGCGTGACTCGAATGATAGATTATCATGAAGAAAGAGTGTGCAGCATCTTCACCTTCGTTTCCTTATTTCGTCATATCCATCTTTTCCACCCCTCCTTCCCCGTTTTTATTTTTGTTTCGTCTTCCTTTCCCTCCTTCGCCGAAGTTTCGTTCTTATTCTTTTAGTATCTGCTGCACAAAGGGTTGCAACGACATCAGTCAAACGCAACTCAAATTTTAAACTAATGAGAACCATGCATTGGGGGCTTAATTGGACTTGAATTCGATTTTTTTTTCCGAGTTACATTTAACGGAACTATTTCTTCGAAGGTATACTGTATGACGTTGTTCACTGCCAACATGATCAATACTTGTTCACGTCTTATTGGAAAATAACTCACTTAAAATCTTAATCGAAGAGGTTAAGACTGCTGTTATCATTATCGTCGTCACCATGATCATGATCGTCGCCATCATTATTATTATCTTCATCAATAAAATGTATAAATATATTTTTTTAAGTAATAGAAATAAATGAATGAATACAAAATAAATAAGTAAGTGATAATCATAATAAATAGTAATAACAATAATAATACTAATAATGCGTAGGCCTAATAATAACAATAATCCATGCATTTATAACAGCTACACTATGCTTTTACTCCATTGTGCTTAATACTTGGTATCATAACATGTCTTACCAACACCCCTTTTTACCAATCATGGTGCCAATAGATGGTGCAAGCATTACATTATTTGTTTCAAAATAAAAACAAAATTATACGTAAAAACCTGATAACTGTATTATGACGGATGGATGAATTATTCTTATTTGTTTATCAACACAATGTACGCCTAAACCGCTTGCCATAAGCACTGCACGACCATGATGCAATGTCACCCAGTTCTATGTCTGAACCAGAGGTCAAATCAGATATATATAATTCACAAAGCAATCCTAGAAGTGACTGCTTGATTAATAGTGTATACCGTTACACCCATTGTCTGTTTTACATTGGTCATCTACTGTGTTCTCTCTTAGAAAGTTTTTCCATGAAACATTTACAAGTCGAATAGTGTCCCCCGTTTCATTAATATATTTCAATTCATGAATTTCAGGAGAGCTCTTGGTAGAGGGATATGAGATACGCGTTTCCTCCTTTAATTTGGCGTTTTCCTACTACTTTAAATGGCTGTTACTGTTCATAATTGAAATATTTTTAAAGAAATAATTACAAACATTAATGTCCGCCATTATTCATATTGTTATTATTGTTCTGGTAATTATTGTTTTTACTATTTCCAATATAATTGTCATTCTCATCATCGTATAGTATCATTACTATCATTATCTTATTCTTATAATCATCGTTATTATCATGACCACCCCATTTAACACCAAATATGTATTTTGATATTGGTATCATTATTAGAAGCAGTATAAGGTAGATTGTAGGCGTATAATATGAACAAAAATCGTTTTAGTTTCCCGCCTCCTTTCTACATGATCTATATACTTCATGCAATTAATATTCATTTCAAAAGGTTTATAATTTATATCATGATATACTACATTAATGTAATTCTAAGTATACATTCGATACTTGAGTCCAAATAAGCTTTCGCTGCACCTAGACGGCATTCCCCTCACGATTTGCGTTGCGCCACCCAAAATAGATTAGATAATATCTGGTTTCGACAAAACCTTATCCGTTTTTGACGCCTTCTTCATTTCATTTTCCTCTTGAGAATTGTGTAGCAGAAACACCTGAAATGCTCGATTCCTCACCGTTGGTGTAGGCATAGAATACTTGTAACAAATGTCCGAAAGTCGGCCATACTGCCGTTTGAGTGACCATAATGTCCCCTCTAAGGTGGAAGGCTAGTGGGGACACGATGAATTTAGTATTAAACTCATTTTGTGCGCTGAAATGAAAATAATGTCACAATTGTACTGACGTTTATTTATCATATAATGTCATGTTTGCATGAGGTTTTTTTTTGTTCGGAAAGAATTGGCTCAAAAATGCAAATTCTGGTAAATGTTAGTCAAGAACTAGCGAAAAGCATGACATTTTTAAAAGTCAGCCGTCTGCTGTAAGGTTCTTAGTAGGTTTGATAGGGTGTCACTTTAGTGGATGACATTAGCAAATTTAGTTTTCAACCATATTTCGTTCAATGCAATGAAAATAACTGCTTGATTATTTGTGCTCCTGCTTTTATATGGAATTGGCTGAAGTACAAAGACAGATAGGGTAAGTTGTAGCTCTCTGCCTACAAGACGATGGAGGATCCGCGCCTCACCCCCCACTGAGAAGCATAATAAAAATTGTAATGTAAATATGCCGTTCTAACACAAGTTTGCACCCCCCCCCCCTCCCCCCCCCTCCCCCCCCCTCCCCCCCCCCCCTCCCCCCCCCCCCCGCGCTTGAAAGCGATGATTTTTTTTTCTTTGCTTGTCAATATTTCTCGTGAACGAAATTACTTTAACGTATGGATGAAAACCCCTTTTATGTTTTGCTTGTCCAATTTTCCTAGGGGAAAATTTACCCCCCCCCCCTTTTAGAAGATCCATGGTCCGCCCTGGTACAAGAGGTTAATCAAGTCAGCTAGATTGTATTTCGTGTGACTGTATTGTAAAGTAAGGCCATGGAAATGATCTCAGCAATGGGCTACGCTGTTAGTGCAGTGTTCAACGAATGGTGCCAGCTGAAAGAGATAACAGCATGATTGTATTATGAATTTATCATTTAGAAACAGTAATATCATATCATTTCCAGTCAGTATTTCCTATGCATATTTCAAATGAACTTGAATAAACTTATATATCAATAAATACTTGAATAAGTAATGAGAATGCGTGTGTTAAAACAAACCTAAAAGCTACTATATCAGGCCTATTACCCCCCCCCCCTCCCCCCTCCACTCCCGCAGGTCAATTAGATTTTATTAGGTTTACAATCAGATATGCCCTATACTTTGTGAACACTATAATGTCCTAAAGATCAATTATAATGTTCCTTACTTACAAATGACATTTCTTTTGTTTTTCGGTGACGAAATATTCTTTTGCAATGCAATTAGTAGGGCGTCCGCGTTTCTATGGCAACACCTTGCCCGTTAAGCAAGGTGTAAAATTGGGGCAATAGTGAGAAGAACTTGAGCTTTTAACATTTTCGTTTAGCACGTAAAACATGTAAAAATTGAGTTTCGATGGCGTTTTGAAAATGATCAACGGTAATGGAGAAGCGTTTCGACCTTCTTCGGTTTACTTCTCTCGCCGATCGAGGCCACAATGTTTGCAGACATAGGATCAGATGGCCGTTTAGAAATGAAAATTAATGAATGTTTGAGATAGGACGTTTCGTCATTATAAAATCAAATATTGCGACCGACATCATGATCAACCTGTTACGATCCCTTCATTTTGTCTCAAACCTTTCCTTCATTTTGTTTGTCCTTCGGAAAACATTTAAAGGCAACTTTATCTGCAATTTTAGAGGTTGTTTTTCGAGTACTCGTTGGTCTACAAACATTTTTCCTTCTGACACCAATGCGTCGATGTAAAATTGCAAGTGCCAAATGGCCGAACATCGTCAAATCCCATGCGCGTGCGCAGAACCTAATGTCGGACCGGCTCGCTTGGTTATCTATTAGAAAGGCGCGACCGGTTCCGTATTCCACTTCCCTACCTTTTCATATACATGTAAGCGTGGTTATTTCTATCTGTATCTTGCATCATTAAAAGTAAAATGACGTAATAGGTAGGCAGTCTATCATAATATGAGATAATAAAGTTCGATTTCTTTATCCTTTTGGCCCAATGCACATGCTAACTTGTTTGTTATAGCTAAATATAATGATTTAGTCATTAGTGTAGGCCAAAATGATTTACAACCATATTGCGAAAATGACCAGAACGTGTACCGAAATTTAATTGATGAATAATTAATTATTCAGGTAACATTTTGCGAAAATGCATGGTCGTTTGTTAACGGGACACTTATCGTAGTCGTAGACCTTTCTTCTAAGCAATTGATAATTATTCAATAATTGATTTCTGTGAAAATGTATCATTGTATAGAAATATTGATTGTTTCCTCAAACGATCAAATTGTTTACGATGGATTCACAGTTCGTGGGCCATTAAGAGATAATAATATATGGCTGAAAGGTGCCTTCATATAGATGAACATCACTCACTAATGCCTGGTCACACCAGCGAAAGTGACTCCAAAGCGATCAATAGCATGTCATTGGGAATAACGTATTGCGTTTGGGTCGATCTCGAGACGGCGTCTTCAGTGTGACCGCGGCAGCATGTGAAGATCGAAGCGCTCGCACATCATTGAACAGTTCTCGAATGTCGGCCATTGCGGTCTACAACGGTAACGTAGTACCACCGTAGTACTGCCGCAATGCAGTCGTCGAAGACCGTAATTTGGCCTTTGTAGACTTTAGAAGCCAGTCGAAGAAACCGTTTTCTGCCCAGAACTATCTAGGACGGTCACCGTATTGTTTAACATTTTAATGGTAAGCTCTGTCATAGCTTGGACGTTTAGATGTTAATAAATAAGGCATGTGTCTCGTTTTTCTTTATTGAAATGAGTTTTGAATAAAAGGAAACGGAAGAGGCTGTAATTAAATCAGTAGACAGTGTAAGTGTTCTTGACTGCTGTCTCTTATTAACACATATTTGAGACACAACATTCTCTCTTTCCCTCTGCCATATTATTAAATTTCCCCCTTTCTTTTGGTGGGGGGTTGACATGATGGCGACATATTTTATTTTGTTCTCAATCGTAGTATAGGTGGATAATAGAATTAAATGACCCCAAAGGTGTCTTTTATATTCGTTCTCCTTTTTTCTTTTCCCCATTTCTTAAAACAATGGGGAGCAGTTGCCACTCTGCCCCTCGGTCGGTACCGCCCCTTGGATCCCCCTGTATCCCCCTTTACCCCCCCCCCCCTTTATCTTTGCACACTCTCTATCTTGTTTTACAGTTGCATTATTATTAAAGTATAACCACGATTCGCCATAGTCTGTAAAATTATAATCAAAATCTCATTTACTTTTTTTTCTGATTTGTCTTTATAAATTTGAATAGATTTCCCCTTCATTTGTTTATTTTGACTACCATTCGTCGTATTCTGTTTCCGTTTGGTCTAAACAAATTGTCTTGTCTTCAATGTTGTCTTTATAGCTTTACAGTCCCGAACCCTTCCTACCAACCCTGCATCTCCCCCTCGCCCCCCCCCCCCCCACTCTCTCTCTCTCACACACACACACACTCTCACACACCCTCACCCACACACACCCACACACACCCATCCCCACCCTTACGCACTTCTCACACAACACACACGCACACACGTCTGCAAGTCAAGCCTGTACCATTTCCCGGGCGCCATTTCAAACATCTCCTCCCCTTCAACAAACACGGGCGCTCTTAATTTTGTCGCCTTTCCCCCTCCTCTACCTCTCGCTGCAGCCGCTGGCTTGGAGCTGTCATCATCACGTCCCTACACAGTCACGGTAGCGGGGCAGCCAAGCGAAAACCTGTAAAATTTCGCGCGCTCTGTTATCGAATAATACACTTGATCGGGCCGAATTAGCATCAGAAATCACTATGACGCGAGCCCCGTTGGCGAAGTCGAGGAAAATCTAGATGCTCTATAATCTTGGAAAGGTAAAAATAGGTTTGAAGCCAGGACGTGACCATACTTTGTTCTGGATATAGTGACATGTATATAGCTTTGGAAGGTATATCGAAAGCAAAGCATGGCGGGATTTAAAATTAACAGAGACACAAATAGTCATATTTGATTACTCTCTCTCGATATAAACTCTCCAATCTATTTGATATCCGGCTTAATGTGATGGTCTGGTGGCTAGATATCTTACCCAACTTTGTTTTATTTTTATTTAGAGCTCATGTGTCATTGTATTTCAGTAAAAAACACAATCATTGTCATATTAAAATATTGATGAGAGAGTTCATTAAATGTTATTAATTGCCTTTCCTTTAAAGTTGTTTTGGTGGACTTGATTTTCGGCTTGTGTAATTATGGTGGTGTCCTTGTACAACTATTGTTGACTCTAGTATCTTTGTTAGTTGTATTGAACATTGTGATACTCATGAAAATGACAGGAATATCTGTTAGACGAAAGAAAAGGGAGCAAGAAAACAAATTGAAAGAATAAACATATTTATACAATCTTACAGGTGATGTTTAGTAGGATTTTTTTTCTTCTTTGAAACCACTAGCGTACCTACGGGGGGGGGGCAGTCTGCCCCCCTGACGAGTCACAACCCATGCAAAGGATGTATCTCTGCCCTCCCCCCCCCCCCTGAAGACCTTTTTTTTTTTTTGCTTGTCACATTTTTTGGTGGACGGTTTTGCCCCCCCTGTGGAAAATCCTAGGTACGCTACTATTTGAAACACATATCATCGTCCTGTATGTGTATCACTTGTCGAAATGAGAAAAATCTTCTCGTCACATCTAAACTTTGAGAATAAGGCCCTTTTTTCAATTCAATCTTTGATTAAATTCATTTCCTTTAAACCAATTTCAAATAAATATAAATCAGATACGTACCCACACACAAAAAATAGAGACGCCCATGGCAGTGATATGCGCTTTACAAGCAACGTCGTATTATTAGTATTATCATTATTATTAGAATAGGCAAAAAAATTATCACACTGGATAAATAAAAATGCCCCAAAGAAATGCCCAATGTTGGTAGAACACATAATTACCCTCATCGAGCACTTTTACCCAGTATTTTTTAGAGTGTATATGAACGATAAGCAATATTATATAGCAATAATATAAATATACAGCAATATCAGAAATACATGTATGTGTGTATGTTTGTAATAGGCGAGGTTGTGTGTTTTTGGTGTGGGTGGGTGCGTGATTGTGCATTGTGGCTGAGTGTGTGCCAATGATATATTTTTCAATGCATATGTTTAGCATATTTTCCAGGATTTTGCTCTGTCTCTCAAATCGGATAAAGTATTATTGTCATTCTTTTTTTTTCTTCTTTTCAATCGCTGTATCACCGTTGTAATATTACCATTCACTCATTTTCTTCATTAAATGATTATCAATGATCCCCTTTTTGTCAAAACAAGCGTCGTATGTTATGACACCATTCATAAGTTCCCAATGGCGCCTCCGGGAAAATCATATACCACGAAATCCTCCAGAGAGTACCAATATGATAACATTAAAAAAATATATGTGATCGATCATACCGAAATGAGAAACAAGTCGCAAATCAAAATTCCTTGGAATTCGACACACAAATAAAAAATTCAAAATTGTGAAGATTTTTTTTTTTTTTTTTTTCTGATTCTTCCATGTTTCATAATTACTCTGTGAAAAAGATGAGTGAAATTGATGACGGGAATATGATATAAAAACAGTTTTTCTGCGAGTGTTTTTTTTTGGTCAATTCGAAAATTTCTGATACTTGGCACGTTCGACTTGATCGAATTTCGCTTCATACTAAGCTCCGCCCCTAGCAACGTATGCCATTGTTGATTGGCTATTCATTTAAAGTCGTGTACAGCAAAACATATAATGAATTATGCATCAAAATCGGAATTGTCTATATGAATTGTATCATGGCACCGATGGGTGCACACTTCATTTCCTTGATTGACTTTCATCCCCATATGCATAGATGAAAGAATCACGGAATATATATATTTTTTTCTCGTCACCAGTAGGTCAAATAAAACGCAAGAATGGTTTACCACATTAACTTTTTGTGTCAAGATTTCAAATAAGTTCTCAAATCTCGAGTACTGCGCGTAAGTGCATTGTATCACAATAATACCGAATATGTCTATGTGGCAGTCGTTGTAGTATTACTACTACTACTACTACTACTACTACTACAACTACTACTACTACTACTACTACTACTACTACTAATAATAATAATACTACTACTGCTGCTGCTGCTGCTGCTGCTGCTACTTCTACTTCTACTACTACTAGGTTAAAATCAGCATAATTGTTATTAAATACTGTTATTATAATCCTTACTGATCCTTTATTAATCAATCACTATTATTACTCCTATTACCATAGTTTATTATTATTATTATTATCATACTACTACTGCTACCACTACTGATAATACCACTACTACTACTACTACTACTACTAGATTGAAATCAACATAATTGTTATTAAATACCGTTATTATAATCCTTACTGATCCTTTGTTAATATATTACTATTATTACTCTTTTTATCATATTTTATTTTTATCATTATTACCATTATCATTATTATTGTTTTTATTATTATTATTGTTGTTGTTGATGAAGGTGTTATTATTATTATTATTATTATTATTATTATTATTATTGTTGTTGTTGATGAAGGTGTTATTATTATTATTATTATTATTATTATTATTATTATTAATGTTGTTGTTATTAAGTATTATTTGAATTAGCAGTAATGTTTTCATCACTACATGTTATATAATTCAAATCAGTTTCATTTTCATTGTTGCCGTTATTTACTACAGTGAAATCGGTATAGCTAGTAATAGAATATTCAAAGATCATTCTTATTATTTGGCCAAATATAATCTTACACATGTACACGCTATATGACTCCAATATATATATATATATATATATATATATATATCTTTTAAATTAAAAGATCCTAATTATTGACTAAACATTACTAAATGCACGCTTTGAAGATACAATTGCTTAGGGCACCTGTATGACCATTTAAATTTTATGAATGGCTATTTTGATTGTGACGTCATGAAATAAAATATAGTAGCTATTTTTTTATTGCACATCCCCCCAAAGAAAAAAAAAGTGCATTGATACGTCCCTTCCTTTTTTCTCAACCTATTAAAACCATTTTGGTGCCAGTGTTGACTTTCCTCTTTAAAGGGATGGTCCAGGCTAGAAATATCTATATCTCAATAAATAGAGTAAAATTCACAAAGCAAAATGCAGAAAATTTGATAAAAATCGGATAACAAATAACGAAGCTATTTAATTTTAAAGATTTGTATTATTCCGATGAAACAGTTCTTGGCATGTCTTCATGAATATTCATTAGGTGGGTTGATGATGTCATATCCCCACTTGTTGTTTTGTATTTTATTATAAGAAATTAAGTTTATTCAAAAAAATTATACCAAGAACTAAAACAATTGGATTGACAATTTATTGAGTGCATTAGTTATTTATTACCACAACTTATTTCATCATGGAAACACACTATTTACACGTGTATGAACAGATGAAACAATTATGATTTAATGTAATAAAACATAAGAAAAAGGAAAGTGGGCGTATGACATCATCAGCCCACCTAATGAATATTCATGATGATGTGTATATACCTGTTTTCACAAAATATTGATAAATTTTGAAATTCTATAACTTTGTTATTTGTTGTCCGATTTTAATGAAATTTGTTGTCAGTATTTTGCTTTGTGAATTTGACTCTATTTATTTAGATATAAAATATTTTCCGCCCGGACCATCCCTTTAAGTATATAACTGTTGTCAAAGATACACCCCCAATCCGGAGGATGCACGTGAAGTCTTATTGGCATTTTGCGCAATATCTTTCCGATAGAAAAATAGGAGTAGCTGGATGTTTGAGTCGGAAGATGACACTGGGATGAATCCCATGCGGATTTCGCAATCAAAACAAGTGATCCAATGGCATTGCACCATACCTTTCTTATTGAGTGGATTACGTTATTAATATTTGATATGACCCATTTTATAGCAAGAACAAGACTTCCCATCCAAGTCGGTCGCAATAATCTACGATAAATTTCTCGACAACAATGAGAAGTCCGCGATGTGTCGTTAGAATCTTAATTGAATTTTACGCCGATCCCATCTTTTGAACAGTTGAAAGAAAGCGTCATTTCGGAATTTTCGCAACTACAACGGAGACGGATTCAAGAACAGGGTAAAGGTATTGAAAATGCCCGTCAAATGACAAAAGACAGCTGAGAGGTATTTGTCGAAAATTGGTGATTCCGAGCAGAAGTTTCGTCCGAAGTGTCGGAGCTCACGAAATATTGCAAACATGTCTCTTGTCAAGAGTCCAGGACGAAACTGCTGTTCTGTTTCACCGATTTTCGACAAAGAATTCTTGGTAGTCCTTCGTCATGTTCTCGAATCCGTCGTGTGTCATGGAAGCGGAAACCCCCAACTGCACATTATCACGTCCGATCCATGTGTGTTTCAATACACCAATGCACCAGGTTGAAATAAATACTTATTTTTTAGACGAGATGATCAATTGTTTGAATTAGTTTTGAAATGCGTGTCGGGTATTTGGTGCACTGGTACAGGACACGGTGCATCATTATTTTGAGGCACAAATGGGAGCGATGCATATACATTATTTGCTATTCGAAATATACGAATAATAATAATGATAGTAATAATAATAGCCAATTTTTATATAGCGCTTTTCCCAAAATGGCTCAAAGCGCGTTACAGCGTATTATTACCCCGGTCATTTGAAGTGCACAATTTCCACTCCCTGGGGAGCATTCCTTGCATTCATCGCAGCCTCATTATGGTGCTGGCAAATTAAAACATACAATGTCTTTCGCATCCTACCGGGTACCCATTTAGCACCTGGGTCGAGAATGGCAAAGTGTGGATTAACGCCTTGTCAAAGGACGCTAGACCACGGTGGGATTCGAACACACGACCCTCTGTTTACAAGGCGAGAGTCAGAACCACTTCACCACGGCTCTTCCACAAAGGTGCGTCAGTAGGCCTATATCCCGTTTGCGATTTTCAAGCATGTTCTGAGGCCCGTCTTACAAAGATCACGATTGATCCAATCAATCGTAACTATGGAAATCCATCAGTGTCATAATCTTGTCTCAGAGCAAATTGCAAAATATCCTTTGTATACAAAGAAGAACACACCAAATTGACAAGAAAATAATTAATTTATGAAAGTATATCGCAATCTAGAAAACATGTTGAATAAGCATGCATTTTAAATGTGGACATTGCTGGCTTTCCATACTTGAGGTTGATCAAAGCAATCGAAACTCCTTGTGAGACGGGGCCCAGGTCGTCATGGTCGCATTCACCCACTTGATATTAGTAATTATTAGGAACTCGGATAGCTTTCGACTTTTGACTTTCGAAACTTTCGATTTGTTTATACAGGATCAATCTGAACTTTTAATTGTGTCTCAACAGCGCCATCTGACGGTGATTTTTATTTTATCCACGTGGCACACCTACTCACTCACGGATTTAAACACAGCTCTTTAAAAAAAATATACAAATATACAACATCTATAATTGTCTTTTAATGAACAGGCCCTGATCAATCCAAAATGTCCTTTAGTGGACAAAAGAAACAGATAAAGATTACTACATTTTTTTTTAAAGATTGGAATGTTAGGTAGCACAAAACTATCGTTACACATTAAATTGTCTGAAAAGGCAAAGTGTACCTAAAGTCTTGTCTTTCATTTCGTCTACTAGACATATAGATTCATATTATATACTGTACTTATTTAAAAAAATACTTGCCAGATGAAAATTTGGTTCATTGATGGCTTACTTAATCATTAGATCATTAGACAAAATGGATAAAGCCTGAATTAAAACTAAATGGCATGAGAACAAAACCTTATTGCATTAACTGATTGTAGATTAAGACTGAGCTTGAAGACTTATCGATAATTTGCTTGTAGTTTAATCCACTCCCTCCCCATGTGCATCTCTCATCCCCATCCCCACTAGCGTACCTACGGGGGGGGCAGGGGGGGCACTCTGCCCCCCCTGACGAGTCACAACCCATGCAAAAACGTATCTTTGCCCCCCCCCCCCTGTTGCACCCACAAATGTAATAACGCCCACAAATGTAATAACGCCCACAAATGTAATAACACTTTACCCACAAATGTAATAACGCCCACAAATGTAATAACACTTTACCCACAAATGTAATAATTTCACCCACAAATGTAATAATGCACTTTACCCACAAATGTAATAATTTTTGATCGCCCACAAATGTAATAATGACTTTACCCACAAATGTAATAAATTTGAAGGGATTTTTGGCGAATCCGTTCTAAACTAAAATCCTGTAGTAATGCGTTCATATAGCGATTGACCTATTGTAATAGGTCCATGATATAGCACAAAAGTGCAAAGTCTTTTTTCCAGACCCGGTTAATTAAACAATTATAATGTAAGTCCGAAGTCTTTTTTCCAGACCCGGTTGTTTCAAAAATTATAATATAACTCCAAAGTCTTTTTTCCAGACCCGGTTGTTAAAAAAATTATAATGTAAGTCCAAAGTCTTTTTTCCAGACCCGGTTGTTAAAAAAATTATAATGTAAGTCCAAAGTCTTTTTTCCAGACCCAGTTGTTTCAAAAATTACAATATAAGTCCAAAATCTTTTTTCCAGACCCGGTTGTTTCAAAAATTATAATATAACTTGTGGAATAAATGTCTTGTTGTGGTTTTAACTTATACAGCGCGTATTGTTTATATATGCGCTAAGAGTAATTTCAGAACCAAGCGTAGTCTTTTCTCCAGACCCGGTTACTTAAAACTAAAAACTAAAACCCTATAGTAATGCGTTCATATAGCACAAAAGTGCAAAGTCTTTTTTCCAGACCCGGTTAATTAAAAAATTATAATAAAAGTCAGTCTTTTTTCGAGACCTGTTTGAGTAAAAAAATATGATATAAGTCCAAAGCTTTTTTTCCAGAACCCGGTTGTTAAAAAAATTATACTATAAGTCCAAAGTCTTTTTTCCAGACCCGGTTATTTCAAAAATCATAATATAAGCCCAAACTAAGATACCATAATGATATTCCAGTGGAATAAAAATGAAAATTGAGCTTAGTCTTTTCTCTAAACCCTGTTATTCCAAAATTATAAATAACAATTCAACAACTAAAACAGTATAAAGACTCCATAATCTTGTTAATGATGGATAACATGGACATATAGAGTAGTCTTTCAGCCAGACCCAGTTATTTTTTTTTCAAAATATTGCAAATAGTAATAATAAAAAACTACAAATCTAATACCAAGCAATCCTTCAACCTAAGAACCTGTTTTTTAAAAAGAGATTAAGAACGTTGTCTTTATTCCAGACCTAATCATTGAAAATATTACCCAAAAAAATCTTCTAACGTAAGACCCTATCATATTCTTATTCTTGTGGAATAAGAAGAGATTCAAAACGTACTCTTTCCTCCAGACCCAGTTATTTAAAGAATGAAGTTTAAAAATACTTCAAATCTAAGACCAATTTTCAAAAATTACACCCAGAAAAAAAATGTCTTTACCCCACACCCATTTTTTTTAAAAATAATACTAAGACCCCTACAAAACATTGTAATAATGCATGGGTAAAGCAATCATCTTTTCTCAAGACTTGGTTATTATTTGAAAAAATAAAATAGTTTTTACAAATATTCTAAAACGAATACCTAATAATCTAATTACTGTGGAATAACATGAAGATCGATTGTAGAATTTCCTCCAGACACAGTTATTTCAAGAATAAAAAAGCAATAAAAAACCCAACCCCCAACAACGAATCTAAGAACCATCAATCCTCCAAATTAAGACCATGTGAAAAAGCACATGTTTAGAGCGTTGTCTTTATTCCAGACCCAGTCATTTAAAAAATGATTTAAACAATCTTAAAAACATAAAACTTTGTCATATTCTTAATCCTGTGGAATAACCCGAGTATTATGATTAGTCTTTCTTCTAGACCCGGTTATTTAAAAGATAAACAATCATTGAAAAAAAATCTAGGCTTTACCCCACACCTAGTTCTCTTAAAAATACAAATTAAGCCAAACTATAAAAATCATGTGATAACGCATACCACAAAGACGACAAATTAATCAAAGGCGTAAATATTCATATGATACGCGCCTTAAAATCCAAGATAACAACAACAATGTTTTTCTACATCAATGATATTGTGGGGTCTTTACGGATACTGTTTGTTTGTTTTTATTGTTTCTTATAATTTCCTATTTTGAAATAATTGGGTCTGGAGCAAAGACTACACCATATTTCCATGCTATCCAATGATGATAAGATTGCAGGGTCTTTGTTTTGTTGTTGTTGTTGTGTTTTTTTATGATTTTTATTACTGGGTCTTGAGAAAAGACCACGCTATATTTCCATATTATTGAATAGGATCGCGGGTCGTTGTTTCTTATTATTATTATTAATTTATTATTATTATTATTCATTTGTTATTTGAAAGATCTGGGTCTAGATGAAAGACTACGCTATATTCCCATATTATTTAATATTAATAAGATAGTGGGGGTCTTTGTTTCTTGTTGACTCTTTAAAAAATGATTTCTAATTTTGAAATAAGTGGGTCTGGAGGAAAGACTACGCTATATTTCCATGTTATTCAACATCAGTAAGACTGTGGGGCCTTTGTTTTATTATTATTATATATCTTTTCTATGATTTGTTATTTTAAAATAACTGGGTCTTGAAAAAAGACTACTTTATATTTTCAAGTTATTCAACATCAATGAGAAAGTGGGGTCTTTGTTAATAGTGTTCTTTATGATATGCAATTGTGAAATAACCGGGGCTGGAACAAAGACTACACCATATTTCGATACTAACTGGGCGTTGTGGCGTGTGCCTGTAATCCAAGCTATGTGGGGAAGTTACAAATTGATGCAGAGGTTCGAGGTTCGAGCCCTGGTCACGTGTTTCGGATGGTGACGTTAAAGGTCGGTCCCAGACGTAAATAATCATATCTGATTGATACACGTCTGACAAAACTCAAATACACACACGCTATTCAATGTTGAAAAGATTGCGGGGTCTGTTTTTGGTTGTTGTTGTTGTTCTTTTGTTTTTGAATGATTTTTTTATAACTGGGTCTTGAGGAAAGACTATGCTATATTTGCATTTTGTTCAACATTAATAAAACCGTGGCGTCTTTGTTTTTTTTTTATCATTATTTATTATTTGCTATTTGAATTATTTGGGTCTGGAGCAAAGACTACGCTAAACTTCTATGTTATTCAACAATAAGAAGAATTAATTTTGGGATCTTTATTTGGAAGATTGTTTAAATGTTTTATATAACCGGGTCTAGAGAAAAAAGACTGTGACTTTGCACTATATGAACGCATTACTATAGGGTTTTATTTTAGAACAGATTTGCCAAAAATCCCCTCAAATTTTGTAACATATGTGGGTAAAGTTATTATTACATTTGTGGGCGATCAAAAATTATTACATATGTGGGTAAAGTGCATTATTACATTTGTGGGGTGAAATTATTACATTTGTTGGTAAAGGGTTTTAGTTTTTAGTTTTAAGTAACTGGGTCTGGAGAAAACACTACGCTTGATTCTCAATTTACTCTTAATCGCATATATTCACAATAAGCGCCGTATAAGTTAAAACAACAACAAAGACATTAATTCCACCAGTTTTGATTAACTGGGTCTGGAGAAAAGACTAACCTCGATTCTCATTTCCATTCTACTGGAATATCATTATCGTATCTTAGTTTGGACTTATATTATAATTTTTGAAATAACTGGGTCTGGAAAAGACTTTGGACTTATATTATAATTTTTGAAACAACCGGGTCTAGAAAAAAGACTTTGGACTTATATTATAATTTTTGGAACAACCGGGTCTGGAAAAAAGACTTTGGACTTATATTATAATTTTTTGAACAACCGGGTCTGGAAAAACGACTTTGGACGAATATTATAATTTTTTAAACAACCGGGTCTGGAAAAAAGACTTTGGACGAATATCATAATTTTTTAATCAACCGGGTCTGGAAAAAAGACTTTGGACGAATATTAGAATTTTTTAACAACCGGGTCTGGAAAAAAGACTTTGGACGAATATTATAATTTTATAAACAACCGGGTCTGGAAAAAAGACTTCGGACTTACATTATAATTTTTTAATTAACCGGGTCTGGAAAAAAGACTTTGCACTTTTGTGCTATACCATGGACCTATTACAATAGGTCAATCGCTATATGAATGCATTACTACAGGATTTTAGTTTAGAACGGATTCGCCAAAAATCCCTTCAAATTTATTACATTTGTGGGTAAAGTCATTATTACATTTGTGGGCGATCAAAAATTATTACATTTGTGGGTAAAGTGCATTATTACATTTGTGGGCGAAATTATTACATTTGTGGGTAAAGTGTTATTACATTTGTGGGCGTTATTACATTTGTGGGTAAAGTGTTATTACATTTGTGGGCGTTATTACATTTGTGGGCGATTATTACATTTGTGGGTGTAACACCCCCCCCTGACGAGCTTGAAGACCTTTTTTTTTTTTTTTTTTTTTTTTTTTGCTTGTCAAATTTTTTCTGGAACGAAATCCTTTATTTGTGATCGAAGACCTTTTTTTTTTTTTTTTTTTTTTTTTTTTTTTTTTTTTTTTTGCTTGTCAAATTTTTGGGCGGACGGTTTTGCCCCCCCTGTGGAAAATCCTAGGTACGCCATCCCCTTTCCCACCCCCCCCCTATCTCTCTCTCACTTTCTATCCAAATACCCCTCTCTTCCACCCCTCTATCATGTCTATGTTTATCTCATTCCCCATGTCTCCCCTCCCCTCTCCCACCCTGACCCCTCTCTATACCTTCTATTTTACACCTTTATGTTCCTCTCCCTGTCTCTCCCCTCCACCTCTCTCTACTCTCTCTCCATTTTACACGTCAATTATTACATACAATATCAAGATATTGTTGACATTTTTCAATTATTCTCATTGGTTTCCGTCGACACTAAGATTGAATAATTGGGAACACAAGTTCTATTTCAAAAGTAGGGTTTATTACATTTTTTTTTTCTTTTCAGTTTTTACAATATTGGCACGGTGTGTACAATTCTGCATAAAGATGTTTAACTTTTCTTTCGTTAAAGTTGCCCAAGTATTTTTTTCTGAAATCGAATTTCACCCTTTATCCATTTAAATGGATGGTATTAATGCAACCTGAATCAGATTGTACCTTTTAGATCATATCATAACATTATGTTTTAATTAATGAATTTCGGAATTAATTGGGTTTTTTTAAGTCCATTATAATGTGGAAGTAGATCCCAGAGCTAACAAATAATGTTGTCTTACTATTAAAGAAGAAAGCAGGCAATTATTCCAGGGGTTTTCGAGAGAATCCGTGAATATGTTGTTTACTTCACCCTTATTTTGACCACCGTATTTCAAAAGCTAAATTAAATATTCTGGACATCATTTTTCGTATTCAGGTGTTTCATTAATCTGGGAATCGATTGCATCGTATTTCCATTCATTTTTAAAACACCCTTAATTTCTTAAGTATTGACCTCTTTGAATCAAATGTCTATATTATTCTCCTATATTTCAGACTACGTTGAAATAAGTTCATAACTGTTCAAGCTATAGGCCCAAAATCACAAAGTTGGTTTTGGAAAATCACGGTTGAGTCCATGGTTTATGCAGATTTTCTGTATAAATTACGCTTTACTTGGCGCGTATCGGGTGCGTGTATAAAAAAAATTCCAATGCTAATGCGTGCTTTGTCACAATGCGCCAAATTGACCCCGTTACCATGGTAAGATACGCTATTTTATTCATGAGTCCACTGTTTGAAGAATGGACTCATTAATTAGAAACAATAGACCTATAATAGCGTCGATAACCACGGCAACAGGCGTCAATTTGGCGCACTGTGACAAACTCGCACATCAGCATTGGACATGTTCTAATATGAATATAAATAAGCGTGATTTATACAGGAAATCTTCATTAACCATGGACCCAACAGTGGGTTTTGAAAACCACTTTTGTGATTTCGGGCAATAGTGTTTCCTTTTGCTTTTCTCTCCAGCCTTGTTTTTTATTCGACATCCTATGATAGACTTGAGATCAATAAAATATTAACAACATATCACCAATATAACGTATACATCAAAATAAAGATGAAATTGAAATAGATTTCATTCCTATCTTTAAATATATTTGTTCTATTCATATTACCCAGCAATGTATTGTATTAGAATCGGGATTTTTTAGTTGTAAACATAATCCTTATGAATTATTATTAGTACAAACGTCTGTTGCAATTTGCAGCAATCGCATTGTTTCCATAATACAGGCATGACAGACACGCCTTGCAAAATAAGTTTAGTACCATAACATCCATTGTGACCTAAATAACAGTGGGTATATTTTTCATCCAAAGGCTGCTTAGTGCTTTACAACATTCCGAGCCAAGTATATTAGAATGTAACACACACACAAAATATATTTATATTCGTATACGTTCTAATAAAGCTGCATCTATATTTCAGAGAAAGTGCACTTTGTACAAACAGCCACACCTAATGCAATGCTCAAAATATCAGAGAAACAATTCGAGCCTATTTAAAATATTCATACTTTTGAGTACTTCACAATAAAATCGATAACCATCTGGCATGCAATTAAACATGAATATCTTTAGTCAAAGAAAATATTATAGATTTACATGAAGGATTGTCGTTTCGCTGAATTCGAACTTAAATTTTTAAAGGGAAATAATGTACAATGCATTCTTAAATTTATACCAATATTGGTTAAAAGCTGGTCCTCATGGTGTTATGTACAATCATATTGAATATTTGTTAATAATCAACATGCTAATGTGCGGTCTTGCCATGCTACTAATTATAGCAAGTGTGAATAACTTATAACGTCATTATTTCATTTGAAATGAATTTGAAATACTTAAGTGTTTATATCGTAAGAAAATATACAGTCATATATATTGTCTTATATATATTTTTTTTAAACCATTTTAGTAACGTGGTCACAAGATGATAATTCTATAACATAATGAAAACTATGGAATAATCATACTCATCAATAATTTCCTACTCGATGTATTAAAGAATTTATATATTTTCATTCATAGTTGAAAATATATAGGATTAAGCATTCATGTAGTAATATATAACACATTTAGAGAGGAATTTACGGTCTTGATTCCGTTGTAACCTTGGAAAAGTGGTGTAACACCAGAAAGTTTTTTAATTAATTTAATATCTGGGTTTTGTTTCATGACCTCCTTTATAATCAAGATCCCGAAATTTATGAAATATCAAGTAAAACTAAACAACAACAAAAAAACGCAAAAAATCTAGAAAACGCATGAAAACCCTATCTTTTCTGCAAGAAACGTTAATAATTGAATGAAGCAGGTTTGGAGATATTTGTTGTGGGCTTAACACTGGGAAGTCATATTTAATTCAAAGAATGTTCATATTCTACAAAAAATGGGCTTTTATATTTCTAAATATAAATTATAATGATTTATTACAGGCTTATAACATGATACTTTTTACCACAAGCCAACCATTTTAGACAACACAAAAACAATCTGAATTCCAAGGATTTTAAATTAATCCAGATCGGCGATAAATTGTGACCGGACGAATATTAGATTTGAATTTTAATCTAAAGCTAATAGATTTAAATTTAAATATTTTGAGATATGAAAGTTAATTCTTAAGATTAGAAATAAATCCAACATTCAGCTGGTCATTACAGCCGATTAATGCTAAATTCTTGAAATTTAGAGTGTATGCATTTGCATTAAATAATTCTTATTTCTTAACAAATGAAGTATTCTCTACAAAATGATATGAAAATATATTTTTTATGTGAAAAATAAACATGATAAATCCCTTACAAACCTATCCACCAATATTACACTATAGATTTTAAGGATGAAAATAATTTCATATCGGCTTTGAATAGTGACCAGCCAAATATTGGATTTAGATTTAAATATAAAGCTAACAGATTCGAATTCAAATTTTTTTTAGAGTTAAAAGTGAATCCTTATGATTGAAAAATGAATTCAATATTCGGCTGGTTCCTATTTAAAACCGAGCTAGATATATTTTGAATTTTTGAAATTTAAAGTAAACGTTTGTATTCATTCCAAAGGTACACCAAAGTGCTCTTATTATCTCACGGTATTTCCATAAAAAGGCAATTACTAGAACTCAGCCAAATTTGATCAGATAGCTTTTGAATAATGGCGTTCTAAAGCAGAAGGCAAACTAAATAATGTTTACATGGTTAACGCACGTAAAACAATTCCAAAACATTTATTTTACAATTATACGAAACATTATAGAAGTTCCCGAGTTACTAAACGTGGAAGAAACGTGAGGGAAAACGGATGTTCAGATTAAATATTTTGTGCTTATCGTTGGGGAATGGAAATTTAACCGTAGATTCTTAATTTGTTAAAAATAATAATGTGGAAAAACTACTACAACATTGACAATCTTAGCTTTAAATTTATAGGCCTTAAATATATATACAGCTTTTGGTATATATACTTATGTGAATTATCTGATTATAATCGGGTATCGTATAATTCCAAGTTTGATTTAAGTAAAGTGATGTTTCTTCAGCCATTGATTTTCTTTGAAAATTCAAATTTGGATCTATTCCTTTTTGTAATTATATTCACCGCCTCCTCTCATTCATTTTTTTTCTTTAAAATGAACTATTTGAATACCTATCTTGCAAGTAACTGTATATCGCACGGCTACATACGGTTCCGGTTCTTTACCGTATTATTAACCGATACGGTAAGGAACCGGAAAAGTGATACTACTTTTAAGAATTTAAGGCCTACACAATGCATTTATTTATGTATACAAGCATATGTGCTTATTTTCAATATTTACAGTACACATGGTACAATAAATTACCTATGCGCATTTTGTCATGTGCATAAACTATTATACCAACATTTATGCTAAAGTAATGATGGTTTTACAAATTCGATATGCATGGATCAAAATCAAGCTTTGACGAACTTCTAGCAAGAAAGTACAAATTAAGATAATCACGAAATAAATAGAAAAAATACGGTCTTATGACATCATCAATTGGCCCATAAAATAGGCTAAAACTTTCCGAATGTTTCATGAAACCATTGTTGTCTAAATAACTCATCTTCTATTCTATCTGATTTCTATGGGATAGTCACCGGTTTAGGTTGTTTTAATTTTTTTCTATTATTTTTCATTTTCCCCATCTTACCAAGCTCAAGATGGAATTTACTGCTTTTAACTTAGTTCACCATCGCATCCTAAATATATAGCTACAGCTTTGGTATATATTGGATCATAGCTATAAAAAGTAGCGAGACGTGTGCTTGTCTGAGACAGAGTTGCAATTCGATTAAAGCAATCGAACGATTTGAAAAATCTCAACTTATAGTTAAGATCAATGTAGGGCTTTCGATTAATTTTAGATGATCGCTTTAGTGCTAACATGATACTACATCCTGAATATTAGAAGATACCAAGTTGTAAACAAGGCGATCGAGTTAATCTTGTCAGTCAAACTTCACCTTTACCGAGTAGCTCTCACTTTCCCGCTTCTTTTAAAACTAGTTTAGTACATGCTTAATTACTTCGAGTAACCGCCATACGGAACGCACACTTTTTTGTTTTGTTATGTTAAGCGATATTGCGATCTCAACTGAGATCATAAATGGGTGTCCCAAATATTATTCAAATGGGCCTTAAACGATTCGCATACATTGATGCCACATGGTTGCCATGACTACACATCATCGAAATGTTCATTATCAAGATCGTCTAGCATAGCCCTGATTAGAAGCAGTTTTAGTTCTTTCGTCCTCAGCTCTTCAATCTCTTGCTCTCTCGTGTCCAGAAAGGCCTGCGTGTCCTCATCTAAACCCTGCCAGTCGTTAGCGGGCGCCCTGTCAGCGAAGAGTTGTTCTTCTTTGAGTTCTGGCTCATCTTCCGTTTGTAATTCCCTTTCCCAGTCTTCTTGTGTATTTGCTCCGTTGGTTTCCGTTCTATGAAATGGAGGAAAATTGAGGGAAAAAACGAAAGACAGAATGACGGACTGTACCAAAAAATGCAGCGCTTAAAAGCGTTGTATGAAGCCCTATAAAGTATATGGATGTTGATGTTTAACATTATTATTCTATTATAGATATTATTATTATCATCATTATTAGTAGTAGTACTAGTAGTATTTAGTATTAATACATTGTCATTATTATCATTATTATTATTATTATTACTAGAATCATTATCAAAAGATGGAAATGATAAACATGAATTATTTATATGAAAATGATACGATGTAGTTTTTTATTAGTCATTATGACTATTGTTTGATTCTGGTTGGACAATATGATTTGTGGAAAAAATGACTGAATACAATAATTTGATAACGATGCCTATTCTTGCTGATCAAGTGTGGGAAAACTTCCTCATCAAAGTGTCTAAAATAATTATTTATGTCGACCAGCAAAAACGAAGGCAGTGAGAAGGTCCAAAGGAAGAAGGATGGATGAATTTTGGAAGGAATGCACCATGAACAACTACTGTGCCTTACCTTTTCATAATTTCATCGACTAATCTTTTTGAAAGTCCAATGTTGTTGTACTTGCAGCCTTTTTGCTTGATAAGACCCCTTGTGAGAAGGAAAGAAAAAATGCATACTTGGGATAAAATAAAGACAATTGAGATGAACATTAAACATTGGTAAGTATCACGTATTCCCATTTATCCTTATATTTATCATACAGCTCGGCTATGATTCCATTAAAATATTTTGTTTGTCCGAACCCATTTTATCCATTCATAATTCAGGTCATAAACTGTCCAAGCCATGATAAATTGAGAGCAGCAGCATGACTTTTCATACGAAGTTAAAGAGAGGCATGTTTTATCATATCAGGAAGGCCCGACATGTTGGGAGCTGGAAGTACATATTTTAAAACCCAAATATGTGCAGCAGCAGCAGCTGCACCCCCCCTTTTTTTTTATATAAATAGCGCCCTCTATGATTGTGGTCCAATCCCTACTGAAACTCCGCTGACCTATCGGTGCAATGTGATCGGGAGGACAAGCACTAAAATCACGCCGTTCCCATAAATGCATATTCTCATTTAAAGAGCGTTTGGTAAGCGTAAACTTGGCATCTATATTATATATATAGCAATTTCACCGTCTGGCAAGGGCCTTTTTTGTTTAATTCTTTGAAATTAATTTTGAACTCTTGAATGAGGAATCATTGCAGCTATACCATATGAAAGAAGATGCCCTAAGCTTTTAAAATGGCAGACCGTTTGTCTATAGTATTGTGGTAAAGTTATAATAATTCTTTGATAATTCTCGCTTTCGATTTTTTATTTTTTTTTTGTTTGGGGGGGCGCACTTTACATTATCAAATAAAGATGTACATTTATATACTTACATACAATTTCTTGGTTTAGGTCTGCCTTCACATATTTGACAGTAGTTCATCAATATGCATATAATGGACAGAGATGCCCAGAACTTGAAATCCATCTTATAAGTACCTGCACAGCGAGAAAGGGGATTGGGGAGGAGGTAGATAATTAGAAAGAAGAAGTTCGGTAGACAACCAAACATATCAAAGGATTATAAGAGTATAAGGATAAACAGATTGGTAGGGGTATATGGGAAAGCGAAAGATGATGGGGAGAAACAAACAAATATAAGTGATTTCCAGGTGATAATGATAATAACATTACATGTATATACACAATCCAAAATACACGTGGAGGGTAGTAATGTAATGCCTCATAATTGAAGAATTGGCAGGTGGATATATGGCGTTGGATCTCACTGACAAGATGCTGGTATGGAAAGAAAAGCACAAAATCACCCGTCACTCGATGTACAGGGTTTCTTTTGTTACGTCATGGATTAATATCGTTATCGTAGGGGTGAATATTATAAAACCACTCTCAAATACATAACGAATTCTCTTTGGAATGGGGAGCAATTTTCATGGAAAATAAATGCCGTTGTGTCCCAACTCGAATATTGAGAAAGGTCTGGACAAACAAGGATGAAGTGATGAAAAGATTTGAATTAGCATCCCATTTTCCGATTACGCATGTAGCTACCGATCCACCCAATATCGTATTTCCAATTTTACGTCCCACGTGACCGCCGCGTTGAAGAAAGACTAGACAGGGGTTAGCCTTGCCCCAGGCGCAGATGTCAAACAATTACATTGAGAAATGGGTTAGCAAAACTAAATTGAAATTGCTATTTTGTATTCTCTTGCGTGGACCGTGGGTAGCACTCGGGACGTCATGAATAATGAACGCAGAGGGCGCCAAACAATGGTTACAATACCGCCTCCAGTTTTAATACCATTGCCAATACCATGGTTTTGAATATCTCCCGGGTAGGATTCTACGTCTGTTTGTCAGGAGACAGTAAAAATATGATATTCAAGTCAAACGGCAAGTAGAATCCTTGGGGCACTTCCTAAGACTTGAAATTTGAATTTCATATTTTGATAGGAATATACAATGTCTCGGGGGGAACGGACAAAATACGTCTTGAGGAAATCATTCTTTCTTAAATATTTTTCCACATTAACGTTCAAGACCCACAAATATTGTAATTTAATTGTTCTTCTTTAAAATAAGTAAGTATTAATTTGATATGCTACTTTTTATATACATTGCCCTTAGTTGGGATAATAATCAATAACGATAGTCGCAATTCGAAGTATTTGAAAGGGGGTGTTACATAAGTCTATTTTATCTTTTTATATCATCATTACTCTTTTTGGTATTATTTTTTCTGTTATAACATTTAGTATTTGTCACTATTTCAATCCTAGATCACTCTTGATCTTTTTTCTTTAATATCTATTAAAGATTATTGTTTTGTTTTGTTTTTAGGTATTCTTATATTTGGATTGTACATTGTTTAATAGTTCGCCATAAACCCGGTCAGTTGTCAATCTGCTTACCTACACCAATTATGACTTCATAGATGCCTGATTACATAATAAGCAAACCAGAATATAACTATAAACCATCATATTTACATAACAAATTGTAAGAAACAATGTTTGCAACACAATTGATCAATCTTTAACAAATTGTATTTTGGATGTCTAACAAATCATGCACATGTATACTGTGCAACACTCGACCAAGGTGACGTGTATGGGCACCCTGTAGAATCCATTCATCGAATGTCATGGGCGCTGCTGATAAAGTGGTGGCTCGAGCTAAAGCCGGGGTAAGAATAGTGCAGACAAGACTGGTATTAAACAAAATCATATGGACGCTCAAAACCAATCAGAAGTAGGATAAAACACATTGCAGTTGGGTTGGGGAGAAACTCTAAAGCGATAACTTGTATGATCATATACCAAGCGAGGTAAGCGCCGGTCGTTATTACTTATTATTGACTCAGCCTATAAGAAACATAATTCAATATGATTAGGGAATGATAAGGGACAGATGTGTATATAACAGGTCAGTGGTCTTCGATGTTTTGTGAAACGTATTACGGGTTCCCCTTGACCGTCGAGAGCATTATCTAGCCCAAACATTGAAGGGTAGAATGGTTGTATGAGAGATGATGATGAAGATGAAGAAGTAAAAAAAACACGAGAAAAGTGGAGTGTTAATGAAAGGGCTTGGCGGACGTTTTGTCCGATACAGCCCGTCTTACCCGATAGATAACAGCAAAAGTGTTTTCAGCATATCAAAAATCAAGAGAAGTTGTCAGATCTATATAATAACTTGTCGGACCCGGACCATGCAAATGGTATATTGTAGAAAAAGATGATGATTACGATGGATAAAAAAGGAGAAGAAGAAGCAGAAGAAGTTGGTGCTGGTGGTAATGGTAGTGCTTATGTTGATCGTGCTGGTGGCAGTGATGGCAGTGATAGGTCAGGTTCTGGTCGATGTGACTGACCATTTTGATTTGATTTTGATTTTATTTTTTTATGCATTCACATCAGTATCAGAATTACAAAATACATATATACAATATACAAGGGTAATACATATAACAAAATAATAATAGTTTCGTATAGTATAAAGAGTGTAATTGAATATCAACATATACATTTTTCAAAACAAGATTATTTAAAGGAATGCAGGAGAACGCAATTATGAGCGATTAGGCTTGATGATGATGGAGGCGTTGTAAACGGTACATATGTAGTTCTTCACCATTGATGATGATAACAATTGAAGTGATGATGAAGAAGAAGACGTTGATGATGATGAGGAGGAGGAGGATGATAATAACAATGGTGATGATGATGATGATGAAGATGATGATGATGATGGTGATGATGACGATGATGATGATGACGATGATGATGGTGATGACAACGACGATGGTGATGATGGTGTTGATTAGGGAAAAAGGGATGAGAATGCGGACTATAGAGGAGCACATCTTGTTAGTATTAACAAATGCCTCTGAAGCCTAAACTCGAAAAATATTTACAAACAAATCAATAAATTGTGATCGGTATTATACTTTTCATACTACACCCAAAGACCTGACTTTCAACTTTGTTTTATCATACAAATTGCCAATCAACACCTTGACTAAAGATCTCTGCATTCTTACATAGATGATAGTGTGATATTACCGCCTTGTTGTGATACCACTCTGAAATAAATCATTAGACTGGCGATAATAATTATTTTGTGTCACCATGCAGTAATGACAAAGCATGCCTCATTCTGCGAAGTGCTCTGTAAAAGCTATCGAATCTAATTCACCCCTCCTTAATGGCGATATCATTTTCTATATAAAGCTTCCCTCAGTGACGCGCTTGATTCATAATTGCAGAGGGGGAAAGTAACCAAATTGGATTTTAAGTCCTTATTGTGTGAGGAAGGTTTGGTCCGCCTCTAGTCCGACATGCCATATGAGGTTCAGAATATAAATCTTTTGGTAACCGGTTTTTCATAAAGAATGGCCTGATCGTGCTTCGTGATTAGATTTAACATACAGAATATAAACCAGTAGCCAAAACATGCTCGGTACCTAGAACTATGGGATGAAATGAACATGAAATACTTTTAAATGACGTTACAACAAATTGCATCTTTAATCCTTCAGTTACGATATACGATAGGGGTGCAAAGATTCTGATAAGTTTCATTGAATGATATATGTCGAATATCATTCCTATGTCATTAAAGATATTTGTTAAAGGAATAATAGCTCGTTCTGTGAAGTAAGTTCAACTTTCATTTGCATCTTTGTCAAAATTTTCAGCATGGCGCCCTCTTTTAATTTTGTATTTCGATGACTGAACGATTATGTGAATCATGGGAAGATAAGTGCACTAGCTCCTTAGGCGATATGACCCAATGAACTCGGAATGGGTTTTAAACTGTTAGGGCTTAGGGATATCATCCATTTCTTGTCCAAAGTACAATCACAATTATAACTGTTATTATGAGTGTTTGTCAAGCTCCCAATGTATCATAAAAAGTTGTTATTTGTTATTTTAATCGTCGAATATTTTATAGTCAATTTTTAATGCGAACTATTCAATGAACCGTTTTATAGCAATGTTTATTAAAAGTTCATTCAAAAGAATTCAAGGGAGTGGAAAACCATTCCTCGTTTTATCATTGCAATTAATTTCAGGTCTGGTGGAGAATGGTTAACCAATGGATGAACATTCGGTCGAAAGTGATCAATTGTGTACAAAGGAACACTGAATATATTTCTCCTTTACTTCAGGAGAAATACTTAAGCTGTTTCATCCTCTTTTACTACGTTTGCTTCTAATAATTTGTTTCATCCTTTTCCCAATTAATCTTCAAATGATATATGTCAATTTCTGTTCGTATTCTCTCAAAAAAGGTTGTCCTTGTTTTTTTTTCCCGCAACTGTTTGTGGAAGGTTTCCCCGGACATCCTACTATAACTTGTTTATGAAACCTGTATCTGGTTACTAGAAATGCGTAAACATTTTCTTTTCATTATCGCAAATGGTTCACAACGGAGTGTGTGCGCACCCGTTTGTGCGTGTGTTTGCAGATCGAGGCGGGTGTAGGAATGTAGAAGATATCACATCGATCTCAATATTCATGATCCTGGGAACAGGCGTTTATTATTTAATACCAATGAATTCCTTACTAGACTCAAAATAAATCCTGGGCAGCGGTCAGCAAAAAGTCATTATCATTTACGATTAATCACAGCTTTGAGATGATCTACCAATATTAATCAATTATCCCATCAAAAATGGGAGCAAATCGAGTCAATTGAAATATTTGTCGAACAGAACACATGTATTCTATTTTTGGCGATTTCAAAGATAAATTGTAATTATTGTTATTATTATAATTATTGTAATTATAAATTTTATCATTATTATTATTATCATCATCATTAGTATAGGAATAACTGTGTTTAATACATAATGTAGACGGATGTATAACATATGAAGAACAAACATTTTGGAGAGCAGAAAATAATCCCCTGGACTTGAACGATGAAATAATATCAACAAAAAAGAGAAGAATACGAAGAGCAAAAAAGAGAGAAAAAACAATGGGTATTTCAGGAGATGAGCTAAAAAGAAAGGAAGCAACATCCTTGCAACATCCACAAAAGCATAAAAAGAGAACATGTAAAATCATGACACATAGGGTGACGTACAATTTACCTTAAATCAATGATAACCGCAAACAAAAGCCAGGTATCAAAATCCTTCTTAATATGGAATAACCGAAGGACCATCCTCCAAATGACAAAAGAAGAAGCCAAATTCGGGCATTGAGCAGCACGAACGTTAAATATCGAGAAGTTTCGATGTCCCGGAGATTTCATTTTCTTGTCTTGAAGACGCCGAATCTCTTGAATCTGAAGGCATCGGATTTCTTGAAGTACGTTGCCTTATGACAATCTGATTCAGACAGGAGGCCCATGTGTTATCGTCATTCACCAAGGAATAAACTCTCATTTTTTTTCGTTTTGTTTTATATTTTGGAAAACATAAAGAAAAAGAAGTAGACCAAAATAAATGGAATAGATGAATGCTAAATGTAGTGAATTTAACAAATAGAAAGAGTTCGAAAGGTAATTAACCCGCTGACTACTGAAATTTGAAATTCACATAGGCTTTGTACGAGAAGTACCCTCTTCCAGTAGGCAATGAGTTGACAATGATTACACTAAAATGACAATGACGATAATGATGACACCAATGATATTAATGTTAATACCACTATTCCAACTAGCAGTAGTGGACAAAGTAGAAGCAGTAATAGTAGTATTAGTAGAAGTAGTAGTAGTAGTAGTAGTAGTAGTAGTAGTAGTAGTAGTAGTAGTAGTAGTAGTAGTAGTAGTAGTAGTAATAGTAGTAGTAGTAGTAGTAGTAGTAGTAGTGATTTGATACCACAAAATCGTGAAAAAGCCTCAGCAATTAGTATGTCCGTTTTAAGGCCTTTTTTACAATAATTATTTTAAAATAAATGTTATTGACGGTTGATGAAGGAATAAAACAAATGAAAACATAAAGAAATGTTACTTCAACAAAAATTTTAAAAGAATGATGCAGGAAAAAAGCTACAGGAGGTAAGCAATTTCCACATCCAAATATGCAGAATAGATGGGTCGATTTGTTCAGTCGAGAGGGACACCCATTATAAAGAAAAATATTATTCTAAAAATAATATTAAAAGGAATAAGAACGAAAATATGTATATTCACGCACTCCAATATTTATTCACTATATGACTGACCAGGGTGATACATTAATTCCCCAAAGCTGAACTAATATTGGATCAAATCAGTGTGTACATAATAATCATAAACCTGGTATATGCATTCACTTTGATCACGCCCCCAGTGAGTCGCACTTGGGAAAAGTAACTGGACATCGGCTACCTCAATTATGGTAATTATAATGAAAGAAGTGAGAAGAGAAGGGCAGCATTGTGGAAGCTATTTAGAAAAAAGAATGAAACTTTTAAACGTATAATTCGCATCAGCAGTAATATCAAGCCCATGTAATTGTGACATATGTGAGGAAGTGCAGAAAAGGCCGACAAGATGAGGATTAAAATTAATATTCATTGCACCAATAGTAATTGTTCTTTACCACGAATATTACCACTCAACGAGGAATTACCAGTAGTAGTCGTTGTGCGGTCTGAATTTTTATAATTATTTTATAATATTTTCTTTTTATTTTTTTTACTGTTACAATCATGATTTTTTCGAAAAAAAATACATGTTTTGAAGTACCATTATCATATTCACATTATGATGCCGTTAAAATAATTCGTGATAAATTTAACTGCAGTCTCAACTCATGATGATACAAAGGCAAACTGCTCGTAAAACGTGATGAGTTCAGCAGCATATCAATTGTAATTGTTAAAAGTCCGATCGCACTCAATACACGAATATCACATGATCAAACCATAATGCACTGCCCTTGAGGAAGACATTGTTAAGCATGATTGATCGATTTGATCATTTAGGGGTTAAACGAAAATGATTGTCGAGTGACAACCTGGATCAAATATGATACCATAGAACCCTCGTAGTAGTATTATGCGTATGGCAGCAATTGTTTTTTACATTGAGTACTGCCACGCTAAGACAAGCGACGCTTTTGAAGTCCAACGAAGCAATTTGAAACAATGGTCCTTTAACTTAATTTTCATCCATGATGTATTTTCAGTAGTTCAGTTACATTCAGAGTGAAATTCTACTTTCTAAATGAAATGCAAGTTGAAGGGATGAGAAATGTTACTTGATGTATATGGCAGAATGTAGGAAATATATTAAAAATTCCACGATGTCAAATTTCAGTTTCTCAACTTTTTAAATTATAAAGAATCTCGGTCCAAATGTATTTACTGAAATAGGTGCATACGGAGAATAGGGAATGTGATGCACTGGAGGCAGTATGTGGGGGTGGATGGGCGTATGTGTGGGTGTGCGTGTATTCGGGTGTGTGTATGAGAATCAGAAATAGGAGATAGACACAGAGTTATATAGTGTGTGAGTGAGAGAGCTTGTTTTAAGTTAGACATACCGAGATCGAATAGGGAGACGGGGCAGACATGTGGCAGGAGAAATATGGGCTGAGACAGAGGGAAAGAGAGAAAGATGAAGAGAGAAAGGGGAGTTCATGGATGAAAAGAGGAACTTAGTTTCAATATGCCCTTGAATGCCCAGAGGGGGTGGTCAAGCGAGAACCCGTCCAGTGTGGCGTTTCCGGTCTTCAAGTAAATTTCAACCATCTCATGTCCCGCCAAGAAATCAACCATGAAATCTACCTTAGATTGTGACATGCCGTGAACCAGTGTAATTCTATCACAACATACATGAACCGGAAATCAAATTGTATATCCAGGATGCGTTCGAAAATGACATATTAGTGGTGTGTGAACTATAGCCGAAGAGACCTGTAATAAAATGCAAGGAGGCTCGCGAGAAGTAGTATAATGCGCGTCATTCATTAACTGATGTGATAATTTGTGTAAATACCACTTGCAGGGCAGGTAACCTCGGTATTATCATGTAAAAACACACGTCAACGTGTAAATAAAGTAGAGTTTTACTCATTATGAAGAATAAGTTTTCCAAGCTTTCGTCCTTTTTAACAGCACACACAGAAGAAAACAAATCAGCACTTTGTTCAAGCCCGTCACTCAAACAATAAGTTGATTTAAACAACTTTTAAAGAGTATGTCAAAGCGTTTAAACAAGTTCCTTGAAACTTATAACTGTAATAGTAATATAGGCTTAAACAACAAGCTTAATTTTTACAGCATTTTTACAGTAATATGTTGAAAATGATTTCACATCTAACAAAGATCCACTCCCGATTTATCAGGTTCTTTACCAATCAAAGACCACATATCACACTGTGTAGGATCAATTTGCAAATTTACCCGACTGCAACGATGATTTCTTATACAATATTCAGATAGCCTGATGTTCTTAGTAGCCTTTGTGACCTTCAAACAGAATTGCCCTTTCGAGGGTTACGGTATACTAAAGCAGTTAAGCCTTAACCCCCATATACACCTCAAACGTTGCTTAGATTATCGCGTACGCTACTTTCCAAAACTCTCTAAGATCGTTATGTACCTGTTTTCATCTTCGTGAAAGATCATTATCAGCGGATCGACCGCAGTGGAACTAGATATCGAGTCACAATGGCGGAGTGGCATAACAGCAAATTGATTTTGGCATACTATTCGATCCGTGGTACAGAGAGCCAACAGATCCGAGAACCGAATAACCCAACACCATGGTTGAAGTGCAGTGCGAACGGACTTCCAAGTAAACCCCAGAGGCTATCAGGATCATTTAGAAGTATGGTGATCGAATTATGATCGTCAGGTCCCTTGCTTGTCAATAGTTGAGGGTTTGCAACACAACCCTGATCCTGAACGGGGGTGTGATGACCAATGGATATTATTAACTACTGTTCCATCCTCTAGGCTTGTTGGTAAACACAATTATAAACCATGTCATCAGTGTGATCTTCAGTCATCTGGAGAGTGTTTTTAATGAAAGGACTTGTCAGACGCTTTTACCGATAAGTACTGTTTTATCAGGCAGTTACTATGGTAACAGTGCCTTTCAGCCAATCATAATCAAGGAAAGATGTCAGACCTGACAACTTGTCGGACAAAATTGCTGATGAAACGGTCCCCTAATCAACGACTTACATGGGAAAGCTGTGTAGTGGTTTATAACCCCTGTCCCTTAGACGGTAAATGAAGAAAGAACACAACACCTTCAACATGTTCCACACTGTCAAGGCTAGGGCTTATGTTACGGTACGGGCAGGGTTAATTGTTAACTTACTGTCACACCAACGAAAGTAACTCCAGTCCGACCAAAGCTATTACTTGTATATCCAACATATTCAATGACATACTATCGGTTGGTTTTGAGCAAGTTTCATTTGAGTGGCTGCAACCATCTCCTGAATTAAGCCAATGGAGCACTTGTCATCATTGTAGCAGCAGGTTTCATACTCCCATAATTATGATCTTAGATTTATCTTTCTCATCAATCTAAACATACTGATTAGGATGAATGGTGATGGTGGTGATTTTTACCTGATTGCTATAAAGAAAGCATGAATGCTTGAAAGCAAGTAATCAGAGGACCGACGAATTAAAGTCCTCTCCGATAGACCTGGTAATGAGGATTAATGCCTTACAAAAGGGCACGAGCGCACCAAGTGGGAATCGAATCCGGGTCACCGGAATCCGAAACCCCCGCCCTATTACTGAGCTATTGCGCCTCCCACGCCCACACCTAGCAAGCCTACTTCATTAATCAACAATCATCTTAAAGGCAACTTGTATCAACAAAGACTTTCTAGATATACCTCTACACCGATATTTGTAACCTTTTTATTTTTAGGTCTTGTGCAATCTCGATAAGTAATAAGTTCATACAAAGGAAAATCTAACAACCACTCGTGATCTTACAATGGCTGGACATCTTACATTACAATCCATTTTAAAGATCCATGAGAAAATATTCATCGAATTCCTTCTTAACCATCGCAGTCTGGCTTGAAATACACACCATGGCGTCAGTTCTGCTCTAGCCGGTAGAGACGTTTGAAGATAATTTCCAAAGACAAATACGAAACTTTTCATACGAAAGGGCAAAACAACCGTCTTATTAACCTATTCACGCTATAGCTTTCACCTCTACATCATCTTCCAATGATATTATACCTGAGAATGGCGGAAAAACTCGGTCATAAGTTGAAAATATCACCGATAATATACCATTAGCATGATTGAGGGAAGAAGAGAATTTGATTCTAATAACTCCCGATTCCCCGGTGAAAATAAGCCCCTTGAATAATGAATGAAACTGTAGTGGAATCCTTTAGGCTTCGTCTACATTTTGCATCCTCGAATATGCCAAGGATATCGTTATTTTTCATATTTTTTGCCGATTTATTTCAAAGTGGGACGAACATTGAAATATTTCCTTTTCACTATCTTCCAGAGGAAAATAAAAGGGTCCCCGCAAGGTAAAGCTTCGTCGGATGTTTTGTTGAAAATAAAGAACACTAAAAATACACGATAAACGAAATTCAGTATATGAGGCGAGAATCGAACGTCGAGACGTCATTATATGGTCACTGATATTTTCGTTGTATTTTGAGAAACCATTAGCGTTGACGTTGCTTTGGTATAAACTCGGCTTCTAAAGTTACACACACTATATAAAGTTTGATTCTCGAATCACTAATTAATTTCCGAGCTGACTTCTTAAACTTGGTTCCCCTTCAGGAATTGTGTGTTGGCATTTTCTAAAGCGTTTCCAATGTTGCTTTTCTCCACTCCGCGGGTTTCGTTACATAACCTCGACCTTAGAACGATTCGGTTGCAGGGTGGTGTTACACTCGGCCTAATGGATTGCAGGCATATCAATCTCAATTCCCATGAACATGTACACCCACTGCTGTTGCACCTGCCGCTTTAAAACAGTTTAAAGCCTTACCGTCGTCACTATTGACACAATTGGTGTGTCTTACATCAACAAAACATGTTATTTGAACATTCAGTTACTTTCTTTTATAGGGTATGTGCTGTAATTTGGCGCCCAAAATGTAGTTTCGTCATATTAACAAATTGAATGCCTTGTCGATCATTAGTATGCAAATTTACTCAGCTCAATGATATCACGGAGTAAAGTAACCTAATAGAGTGGAGCATAAATAATGGTTCCAAAGGCTCTGTCTTACCCATAGCTTCTTCACAACATTCTCTTTTCACTTGCCTCTCTCTTGTTAACAAACAACCGTGCTTGCTATAATTTAGTTTGGATTTTCGTTACAAGCCTTCGACTTTTGGCTTATTTTCTGGCCATAATAGTTCATTTGAGTCGACTAAAAAAATAATGTTCGCTTTCTTAGTACGTCGATCCATACCTTTTCTCCAAAGAGAAGTCTTTGACCATTTTACGTCAGTGCGGCTTTGACCGGGTATATAGGACACAGGTTATCATTAGAAGGGTAAATAGATAAAGATCTGAAGAGCAACCTCACCCCTACCCTTCCCTCGACTCGCTTTCATTTGTCGCTTCCAGAAACACAGGTGCGTTCTAGACAACTCCTTCCTAGTCTCCGAAACTAGACCCACCCGACCAGGCCTGCTTTTGCAAACTTTTGCTAATTCTCTTTTTCACGACCAGCATATGCCGACGAAACAATACACGGTGTACCGTGAAATACACAGTTCACTCTTCTCCTTCTTCGCCATGGATTCTTCCAGAAGTTAGACGCACCCCCGCTCACGAAAGTCGTCAAATTCGTCCAATACAAATTTGTCCATTTTATATAGCAAATTTTGCAATTTCTGTTATACAACGATAATTGGGAACATCGTGGTGCAGCGGTCCTGACCATCGGCTTTCAATCTGAGGGTCGAGGTTTCAAACCCTCCTCCGGGCATTCGATTCCTTCAGCAAGACATTTATACACATCATTCTTCACTCGACCCAGATTAGGCACCCACTGAGATCAATTAATGACTATAGGGAGACCCATCTGTAGCCGGGGTAATGTTAAACCAAGAGTAGTTTACCATGTTCGGTTTATTATAATGATTTTTATCGTTACTGTTATTGTATCCATGGTAGCCAAATAACGTTTTATGCCATAATTCTATAATCTAGTTTCCTGTTATCACCATGATGTCATAGATTCATTTGTTAGTACAATGGTTCTCTTATTATCATCAGGTCCGATTTCTTTGTATTTTTTTTCGGATACATTTAATTTTTATGCTTATTTTGGATATGGCGGAATGAACACTAAAATTAAATGGAACATTAAAATAGTTGCCATTATTGATCACCTAGAAGGACACCTCGGGTGTTAATTTAAACACGTCTTTAAAAAACAAAAAGTGACGAAGGAAAAATTGATGGGATTCCAACCTTGAACTCTTAAAGGTGGGCCAAAAGGTTTGAATAACAAAACATATTTTAAAATATTATTCAAACGTGTCATATGTCCATTTTCAAAACTTAGACTGCTTCATGCGCAGTCAAAATTCTGTTTAAAATGTCTATACATCGCTGTTTTCTATATGAGCATTAAAGTAATTGTTTAAACAGTTAAAAAAGTGTAAAACATTGAAGTTTAAACAGCAAATATCAATTCTTAATATTCAATTATCATGAATTAAGCATGGTTGTTTAAATTTAAACTTCCTACGTTTCATATAGTGAACAGCGTTGTTACTGTGTAAAAGTACACCAAGCCAAAGTAGTGAACGTAAAAACAGATTCTGATCCTCTGAGGAAGATAATTAAATTTTGACTGTTTATTTACAAACGGTTATACATTACTATTCACGCATATGACATCGTTACAACCAACGGCCTCTATGCATTTACAAAAGGCACGAGCAATCATGGCAATTATGCAAAAAGTAATCATTCCTAAATACGGTTACTAACGGTAGTTAGGGTGAATATGACTACATCCTTGCTCTAACAAACAGTTCTAACGGAATTTGAGTGGATGATCCGGGGCAGCTTTCAAAAGCAGAATGAAAATATCCCCACTAAAGCAAGCTGTCATCGCTTTTTGTGGAAAATAATCCTTTCATCCGAAATTTATGAAAATGGAAAATTTCCCCATCGCTTTCTCCGAACCTATCACGCTCAATGTTCTCTTTATAAATAACTTCATTCACAGTCATGGATGTCTCTTTAAAAAACTCAACAACGAACAAATGAGATGGTCGGTTTGCACCATGAAACTTGCTCTGGTGACAATTGCTCCTCAAATTCCACACGGTAATGGAATGACAAACTTCAACCTTGGATTTATAGCCTATCCTAAACCGAACCCTAACCCTAGCATAAAACCCTAACCCTAACATATATCTAAGACGAAATAAAGTCCGGAGAAATCGTCGCCGGAGCAAGAGTCGCCGGAGCAAAGGGAAAAGGTTTGTGAAACAGAACTACAGCTGAAAACAAACGAGAGGCAAGCCTTTGGCAAGACGGGCGTGTCGGCTTACAGACGATAAGAAACCGGGATTCTAGGAGCACAACCTAACGATATCCTCCGCCTTGAGCGTGAATTCACAAAGAATAGCCCTCAACGAGAAGGTGCAAAGGGATTGATACAAGCAAGAAAAAAAACGAAGCGATGCTTTCCTCTTTAAGGTCTCAAACCTTTGGTATTATTTTGTTTTTGCAATTTCGTTCCGTCGTTTGCGATTTAAGAATCATCAAATTTATACTCACTATTTTACACTTTATATTTATGAAAAGTTGTGCTTGAAACCAAATATTTTGTTTGACGAAATTTCTATACCCCTATTTGAGAATGTGATCTAACTATTTTTGTTTACACGATCAGTGTAAGAAATGTTTAGTCATTACGGAAAAACTGTAAAACTTGTCCGAACAAATGAATTACCTTAGTATATCAATAGTCTTACTATTCAGTTAAATTTCCAACCTTGAATGCAACGCCCGTATTTGTCTAAACTCATTGATCTTATTAGATAAGTTTGTTCTACCTATGATTGAGACAGACACGTATTACCTAATTTGATGACAATGCGATTAATCGCCCCCGCTAGGAACTACAAGCGCATGTGCACAGATAAAATGTACAAAATCAGTGCAAGCCTACTGTCCATACAATCCCTTTTTACTTGAATGAAAAATCTCTTCGGTCTTGTATGTACGGGTAATTAATTTTCCACTTTCCTAAGAGCCGTACTTCCTTGCCGTCGCCTGAACCGGCATTGAACGCACATAGGCCTTACGAAGTCCGTACGATGTAATCAAGACTTTAAAGGGTTGCGCTGCGGTTGATAGGCAAGTGGTTCGGTTTTCTACTGCCACGCTATACCAGCGCGCAATTTGCGGTGGATCCGTGTTTTTAAAACCGGCATCATTTCGTGATTACCCCGCGAAAGCGCGTAATTGCAAATCTGACAGCGAAATCTTTGCCCGGCACTTGCTCAAAGTACAATAACTCATGGCATTGTTTCTTCTATACATAGAATATCATATTAATAATACACGACTCTGGTCAGGTGTGAGAGACGTGAGGAAGAGGTTAATAATTTATAGCAATTTTTCGCCTTAACCCTGACGGTTTGTTGGACAGTTCGCCGGGTGAAAGCAGGGCCCTGGGAAGGATTTCCCTTACTGGGGGTGCTGATGTAAATTTGGAAAGCAAAAAAAAAAAGGGGGGGGGGTCATAACAAAATAGAGGTCAAATTGGTCCCAAGAAATTTGAAAAGCAAAGAAAAAAGTATCACTAGAAAATGAAGGTCATTTTTGGTTACATTTTTCCACATCTTCCAGAATACCCGGAGTGATGCCTATAGACAATAATACACTCAGCATCTGGCCCAGAACCTCATCTTCCCAGGGCCATGGGTGAAAGGGTTACTTAGTGAATACTTTTATGCGCTGAAGTCAATAGAAAATAAAGCATGTACATAAATCTTTGTACTATTTCATATACAAATTAATGTGAAATCGGTAACAACATTCACAGTAATATGAAAACCAACTTATCACGATCTATTAGCGTATAGGAAAAAATAACACTCATGTTGCGAAGAGAATCTAGGAATTGTTGAAGCTATGACAGGGGATGAGAAGTCAGATTATAGGTAGGAAGGTAGTAGAAGTAGAATTTGAAGTGAAAGCAGTATTTTAAGTAGAAGCCGTAGAAGAAGTATATTATTCAGTAAGTTGTAACGGCAATGGTGGTGGTAGTGGTGGTGGTAGGAAGAGGATGGGTAGGAGAAAGAGTAATAGTTCTAGCGGTAGTAGCATTGGCAGATGCAGTAGTAGTAGTAGCAGTAGTACCATAAGAAGCCAGTAAGTAGTAGTTGTGATAACAGAAGTAGTATTTGTAATAGTGGTAGTGGTAGTAGTAGTAGAAGTAGTAGAAGTAGTGGTAGTAGTAGTGGTAGTAGTAGTAGTAGTATTAGTAGTAGTAGTAGTAGTAGTAGTAGTAGTAGTAGTGGTAGTAGTAGTGGTAGTAGTAGTGGTGGTAGTATTATTATTATTATTAGTAGTAGTAGTAGTAGTAGTAGTAGTAGTAGTAGTAGTAGTAGTAGTAGTAGTAGTAACAATAGTAGTATTTCGATTTTACCAGCAGAAAGAGTGGAAGATTTCATAATTGTAATATTTATATTAAAAAAGTGTTAAAGGTACGCGTCAACGTCGTGATAATGTGCATGATACACCTGATCACGATATTAAAAATAAAGTGAAATTTTACGGGAAAATAAATTCAAAAGCAGGCTCCGTGTAAGAAATTTGGGATATACCAGGTAGCAAGGAATTATATCCAAGAGTTGGATACGTACCTTCACCGCAATGATGAAATATGTGTTGGAAAGCGTGCACGCAAATGTTTGATATACGCTTAAGTACCGGACAAACGCACAAAAGCAAACAACGCATTTTTGTGAGTAAATTGTTGGTAAGGTGAGGAAGTACTGGAAGAACAGGCCGAATAAGAAGAAAGGAATTTATGTTGTCCTTGCTTTAACTGGCCACTTTCAATTTGTCTATCGGCTATAGGGTGATGAGTGCGGTCAAATCGATGTCCCTCCTCTTTCTATTTCCACTCACATTTATACCTTTCAAAAGGCGTCGTTGAAATGCCCCTTTTCCCACTCACTCGCAGCGTGTAGAGGGTGCGTCGAATTAGCAACTGATTCGATGTGACACGATCTTATAATGTTATTAAAATGTTTGTTAGTTCGCTTTCGGGTGCGCGCCTTTTTTTTTCCTCCGCCCCAAAACCGAAACCTCCTCCTCAAATAAAAAACATCTCAACAGAATTGCTGGAAGTGAAGTGAAAAAGGGGAATTTAAAAGTGAAACAACAGAATTGTGCACGTTCCCTTTTCTTTCCACGTGTTCAAGTCGCAAGTACATTATAGCGACCGCCTTTTTAGCGAGATTCCTATATACACTTTTACCTCATTCCTATGAATAAAAGCCTTGATCTAAATATATTCCGTCTCCTCACATATATGACTTGCACATTTCTTTTCCTCACTACCAGCGCCAATCAATACATTGTGCCCATTGTATAATTTCTTTTATCTAATTTTGCTCTCTTATTGTTTACAATTTGTGAATGGTTAGTTATGTAAATGATGGAAATCTGTAAAATGCCTTCTTTGGTGATCTGCTCCCCTTCCCTCCCTCCCTTTTCCCCTTTTTATCTCTGTCGTTCTTTTGTTTTTTTTCTTTTTCATTTTTCTCCTCGGGGCATTTATTTTAACTATTTTAACCTTATGAAAATGAAACATAACCGTCACTATGCACATTTAGTGTGAGATAATTAATTTGCGATGCGTTTTTGTTTTATTCTTCTTAATTTTGATTGGCATATGCCAAATGAATTCTGTAATCTCGCTTAAATATTATCAAAATACCATTCTGTTTTAGTTTCAGGTATAGATAAACCTTATAAAAATAGAACGGGAATAAGTAGACAATCTGTACGCCTGTGAGAGACAGGGTATATTGGAATATGATTAATCGAGGAGGGGCATTCAATAATAAGAAACGCCTTATTGTTTTGAAGGGATGTGTTTTTTATTTAAATACCTGGGGTCCGTTGCAGAAAGAGTTGCGTTTAAACGCAAGTCAAAAAATCAATCGCAAGTCCCTAATTCGCGCTGTTGATTGGTTGAAAATCAAGTTGTGCATGATTTTTAGAGTTACGATTGATTGCAACTCTTTTTGCAACGGGCCCCTGATCGCCTAGACCAATTTCCGTTATGACAAAAAAGTTTTAAATTGATTAAAGACTTCACGACTTCATATATCTTGATATCAGCCATTTAATATATACTTCCAGGTAAGCATATAATTCAATCAGTATAGTTTCTTTACCCGCATCTTTATATTTCATTTTACGCTTCAACACATTAAATTTGAAATGTATAAGAATGTAAGCGCGTGTTTGCTTGTGACAGAACAAAAAATGATGGTACATTTCTACTTGCACTAAAATGACTTTTGCAGATTAATAAAATCGCTACCTCAATATGGCTGACTGCTTATTATTGAAATTGTTTCATCCATCATAAAGGACGTGACTGCCAAGGAAGCTAAACTAAATTAGAATGCAGAGTCACAGTTTGAGACATTGGTGCATTTTTGGTTCTTTCGAAATCCATTACGTATGCCCAATTTTGAACGTAGTTTGAACACAACACACACGCGCCCAAGCCTAATATACCCACACCAGCGCACATCCACCCCCATGCGCTTCCTAAACGTAAACTGGCTTAGTATTAGGTGTACATTAAATGAGAATGAAACCTCTAGAACAAGAAAGCTTGTGTGAAAACAGAAAAATCAAAGAAACAGATTGTTTGAGAAGTTTGAGAAAAATTGGACAAATAATGAGAAGGTTATGAGCATTTGAATATTGAGATCACTAATGCTATGGAGATCCTCATATTGGCAATGCGACAAAGATGTGTGATGTCACTTGTGAACAACTCTCCCCATTACTTTAGTATATATTTCACTTAAATTGCCTCTTTTATCACATATATCAGTAGATCATGTGTTCTTTCTATAGGAGGGCATGTAATACAGATTTTTAAAGAATACATCATGGATAAAGAGTTTGTATCACCATAAGAAAAAGCAAAAAGAGATATTTTGGGGATATTTTATAGTCCATCAAAGGGAAAGTTGTACACACGTGACATCACACATCCTATTCGCATTGCCAATGGGAGAATCTCCATAGCATTGGTTATTGCAATATTCAAATGCTCATAGCTTTCTCATTGTCTGTCCGATTTTTCTCAAACTTTCGTTGATGTGTTTCTTTGATTTTTCTGTTTCGACAAAAGCCTACTTATTCCAAAGGTTTCATTCCCCTTTAATCATTGGTAATGATCAGATGATTGTGGGGACAAAAAAAATCATACATAATTATAATAATGATAACAAAATGATAATAATCCGCAATAATAGTAGTAGTAATACCAATAGTGTACTTGTATGGATATTCCGTATTTATATACCGCAATAGACATCAACAATAGTTCTAATCGCTTTAAATATAATCGCGTTACTCAGGTCATCGAAATCTATCAGCCGCATATAAATGCATATAAATATAATGCTCTCATAAAGGACGGTAAGGATAATTAAACCATTATTACGCAAATCAATAAAAATACCTTCTTCAAGCATCTAGAACTACTATATCAATAAAAATTAATATCATCTTTATTCAATCCACTTTATTACCAGGAGTCATGTTTGAAGCTGATTGATGATAGTAATTCCCATACTTCTTACACTTGACCGAAATCGTGTTTATGATAAAGATATTTCAATTTATTTCACGTTTCATTATATTTTAGTTGCTTGATGTGTTTTCTATGTTTTTTTTTATTTCATTTTAATCTAGCAAAATATTAATCTTTACAAAAAAAAGATGTATTAATAGTAAGTAAGTAATAATTTAATCGTACCAATATAAAGATAAGAATCGTGATAATAATAACATCCATAAAGGCAAACTTCTGAAAAGCTCCTAGAACATTATTAAGTAAATGTTTTGCCCAATCTGTAATATTCATATACTTTATAGATACAATCCGCAAGCACACAGTGATCATGCACTGGCTGCACAAATTGTTCAATTATGAGTATTCATATACCAAGTTCATTCTAAAAAATCACTGTGTTATGGTTATCACTGCCACAACAAAACGTGCATTTGTCGCTTGGCCGGTTAACCAAAATAAAACATTTGGTATGCAAATATGAATACCTATATTATCTGACCTTCTCCGTGAATGCCTATAGAATTACACTGTAAGAAGTTTGGATAGCGGGCCTATTCTACATGACCTAGAAACAAATGAAGTTTTGTTTTCTAAACGAATCCTAACTGTTCATAATTAGCACAAGAGCATGGGGTAACCTGATTAGAACTAACTATTGCTTTAATCATGTTTATCGGAACCAACCCATGATTGTCTGTTCTTGCTAGCTGGGTAAAAAAAAAATCCAAATAAGCCCACGATTGCCCCCCAAAAGAAGGTATCAATAAGAATGCTTCATTATTTAGAACAGTGTGTTGAATAAAACAATTACAAATCGTATATCTAAAGCAAATGTTGCTACTTTTAAAACCTTCAGCTTTCCTCCAACTAAGAGTTATTTATTGTAACAAAGTAGATAGCAAGTTATCCTGGTTATTGTGAGGGGAGTGCAGTTAGGTGTTCTCTACATTAGGCCTTTGGACACTGTTAGAGGTATCAGAGGTACAACACAGAACACTTGTGAAGGTAGAATAGCTCACTTAGGTGTGAAGACTTTGCCCTCAGGCCCTAGGAGACCCATTTTCTGTGTCACCTGATATATCTAATTGGTAAATGTGGTGTGTTCACAATATTGAACACACTGTGTCCACAGCATGGAGCTTACTGTGTTCACAGTATAGACCACACCGTTTCACAGTATGGAACATAATGTTGGGTCCGCAATATGAGAGACAGTGTGTGAACACTGTTCACAGTAGGGAACGCAATGTGTTCATGCACAGTAAGTCCCACGTTGTGTTCACATTGTTGAACCCAGTGTGTTCAATTGTATCCACAATATGGTACACAGGGTCTCTACTGTGAGGAACACAATGTGAAATCACCTCCACCACGTCACATCTGAATATTGTAACAGTCTGAATGACATTTCGCATCGTCCACTGTGCTCGTGGTTATGTGGACACTCTCAGTGTAGACATGGTATAGTAAAAATTTACACAGTGTGTAGTTTTGTCCATCCAGTTGAATTTGAGAGGCAGCGTGAAGCACATCTTCGCATAGTCCACGGGCCCGTTGCAGAAAGAGTTGCGTTTAAACGCAAGGCAAATAAATCAATCGCAAGTCCCAAATGCGCGCTTTTGATTGGTTGAAAATCAAGTTGCGCATGATTTAGAGTTGCGATTGATTGCAACTCTTTCTGCAACGGGCCCGTGGGGCCCGTTGCTTTATCATGCTTTATCATGCATGAGAGTCTTCAATTTAGTTGATATTGCTCGTATAAAGGGTAAAAAGTCGATTTAACGACAAGCTAATAAGTCACTTAACCTAAAATATTAACGTGAAACGATAATCTATTGTAATAACATTTTCTACTTTAACCCTTCTCCTCCACCCCAACACCCCTTTATGATGAAAGAAATTAAATAACGATATTATCATAGACAGTGCAACTCATTAAGTGTAAGAGAAAATGATCTGAATTTGCACTCTAAAGGACTTCAGTTGAATTTGCACATGAACCCCGTTCAATAAAAGTTAACAACATGGTAAATTTGACATGCAATGGTAACTTGCATGGAATCCTTGATTTTGATAGTGTGTTGATCATCGTATCCATGGTAGTTACCATTGGATGGCAAAGCTACCATAATAGTAACTTTTATGCAACGGGGCCCTGAAGTGCACTGAAGGCTCCTCTCCTGAATGGGGAAACAAATTGTTGCTAGGCTTGTGTCAAGACCCATCTTTTGACCAGATTGAAACCAGGGTCTGGAACTGCACACTACTAACGACCCTTGGACCAATTGAACGCTGGACAGCGACCACTAACTCGATTGACCAACATACGAGACATTGTGTTATGTCATTTCTACCCGATTGGAATGGGCCAAAGTGTAACAATAGATTTCTAAAAAGTAGGTCGGTTTGCCTAATTTAATCACCTTTATAGTATATACCTTTGCGAAGCACCTACGAGTGGATATTGAGGTTGTACAATAATTTAGTTTCATATGAATGTGGAAGGTAAAAAATATATTTCATTATGATAAATGGGTGAATGGTTGTAGCCAATGTAACTTCTACCAATCTAAAAGAAATATTGTGAAAAAATGGCATGTATTTGGTATCAGTATACACTTTATACCGACGCGTCGGTACATCTGCAATACGTACGGTTACCAAACGTTCGAAAATTGAATCAGTTGACCCTAAGTAGAAAACCGCTTTACAATGGTTTCATTTTTTCCCCGTACATAATTAGATAGATCAACTAAACATTGAAAAAAAATATATTTGTTTTTGCTTATTCATGTGTTTACACGAGTTTAGAATTAAGGTTTCCAAAATGAAACATTTAATTGATGCAAGACCCACCTGACACCGTGGCGTTTGGCAAAAACAACTCCAACTGCTATCAAATGTTGTATTTGTATGATATTCTGCGTAATTTAGTGTTACTATATTGATATCAGTTTTTGTTAATTAAATGTGTTTAATGTGCCACATAAATGATGTATAATAAATAATAAACAAATAAATAATATATTGTTCCGCGCTAAACCGACTCTAAATGTGTAGCCAACACCAAGGCCATACAGAGTAAGGACAACACCAAGATGAATAAAAAAAGTTTACTGTTTTCCTTTTCGAAAGTAAGTTTACGCAGGATCGGTAGATATAGCATGTATAGAGAGGACATAAACGTAGCCCAATTTCATTTGACAAAATCCGTACATAGGATTATACCATTAATATGAACGCAGTATCATGATCATCATGATCATATAGGCTCCACAGCGGCTTTTATCTTTTGCCCCACACCCAAATCACGTCACCTCAGTGGGACGCCCCGACTTAATGCCTTGCACAGATTCCCGGCCCCGGTATATCCTTTCCCTCCTGATCGATCCGAAATAGCACCAGGAATTAAGCAGTCGATAATGCTTATTATTTATTGTCATGGCACGGTATACAAAGAATGACTGGCCCATCGCGTCACGTGGCGGTAATGAGGTTATTTCTTATTGATTTGCCATCACCGGACATGTCCACTATAACGTAATAACATCGTCATAAGTCAGGGGATCATCATCAGGCATAAGTACATGATGAGGTAATGCTTTTCCAAATATAACATTTGCCATGGCTTCAGGACCACTTTTGGTTAGTATTTAAAAGATGATTATTTTTACTTAAAAAAAGAAATCTGAATCTCGAAAGGATGTTACTGCGTAATAATTCAACTCAATTACTGTCTTTTGAACAAAATGTTAACTATTGTACCTCTTGAGGAACGTTTTGTTTTTACTCTTTAATTACTGGAATTATATACAACAGTACAATGCAGGTGAAAATATGGTAAACTTTTAACGTCACCTATTTTAGGTAGAATTAAGGGATTGCTCAGGTTATGGATAAAATGTTTTCTTTAGGTCCCTCAAATGGGACTCAATACCCCCCTCCCCACTCCACCACTTCCACTATTTCTAATACTATCTAAAAGATCAAGTATTTTATGTTTACCATTAGTGTTCTGACCTGGATGAAGTTGGGTGGTTTGGGGAGGAAGACCTGTGGGTTATGGCTATTAAATTAGCCTTTTCCATACCCAGGCAGCCTCTCTAACTTTCATCCAGGTCTAATTTTCTCTATCATGTACAATTTTGATTGATCTTGTCTCTGATCTGTTTGTATTCTTTATGTTTTTTGAAATGCCAAATAAATAATAATAATAGTATATGTTCATTCGGCTGTCACAGAACAATCTAGTAAAATAAAACAAAAATGGGAAAATACTATTATAAGAAACTCATCACATTAGAACTCCCTGCTCTCGCGAATGAGGTCATATTGATTTGATTTAAATATACCGTATTACATAATACCTGTATGACGTCACAATTCTTCGACAGTCAAGTCTGAGTACGACGAATTGGTTTTAAAATAGACTCGTGATGACAAGTAAACATATGGCAGTCAATATTTGCTTTTGTTTATTTTGAAAACACTCATTGATTTAAACTATTAATATAATCCGCCTAAATTTGAAAATAAATATTTCATTGAATGAAGGTGATGGCGATATGCAAATTCATGTAAGCATTCGCGAAGTTACAATGATCTAATTGTAGAAAATCATTTAGACATTTTATGACATAACTAACGTCGTTAATAAGTTTGCAACATAGTGCGTGGATATATATCTAGTAAAATAGATATATATCAAAAATTAAATGGATCGAGAGGAACAGAAATCTGTAATTTTACAAGCAAATGATTAACATGATTAATAAATAAATAAACATCACAGGCAAATGAAGAGGAATGCTTAGCTAAAGGCATATTTCAATAGACGCATATTATCTGATGAAGGATAAATATGAATAAATAGGCCTATAACTATAGTCTACATCTTTCGATTTCTTGAATAGATTAATATGATTCATGCAAGCTCAATTTTCTTTTCATAATTTTAAATACGTCATTAGATTTGTATCATTCTGGCCCCTGGATTGACACGCGATTTACTCGTAACCTGGATTAAGTCAGCATGCTATACATGTATATCACAAAAACATCGCCACAAGCCTAGCATCTATGCACAACTATCATATAGCTCCTCGAATAATGACAACATCACAACACATGAAGATCTTCATTTAGTAAATGAAGTCACCAACCCCCCTAGCCCAATCAACAGCATCCGGTGACTTTTGCTTTTAAAAATATTGAAGATATCTTTTTTGATTGACATCGACAACACTTACCCTTTTGCAGACGACGTTGCAGACCTCATAAACAGCTTTTTCTGCTATTCTCAAATCCTATCAGTCCTCCCTTTTTGTTGTCTTTAATGTGCTGACCGTCCTCGATTGTAATGTAAGATTCTCAGACACCTATACAACATAATTTAATTATTTGGATACATGTCAGTTGATTTTGCAATAAAAGAATAATAGCCTAAATCGTGCATATACACTGATATATATGTATAATGTCAACGGTCGTTTAAACGATTTTACAATGACGTAACAATGCAAATGTTTCGATCTATTAACAGACATCCCAATTTGACCTTTAATATTTCAGCATACATATCCATAGAGGTAACTGGTTATCTTAAAAGGTTTAAATCAATTATATTTTTCTGTTCAACTTGGAAGCAATAAGTAATAATCTATCCTCTTATACGATTATTATATTACCTTTGGTATCAATTTAGATTTATTTGAATATATCCGTTCCACTTTTACAACAAATAAAAATGTGTATACGTGAGAATTATATTCTAAAACGTAGTGTTTCAAGATTTAATAAGTTTTGGACATAATGTACACTACCCTGATTAAAATATGAAATAAAATTCATAAAAATTCATAATCAATAATTTCATCCATAAATAAATAAATGGATGAAATTAATGATACACGTGGAATGCAACAACAAAATATAACTTTGGAATCTGCGTCAAAGGCCCTATACAAGCATAACCATACAGCTGATCAGCAGATACGACAGTCTTCTATGTCCTGAAAAAGAGTTCGCAAATTCGCAATTGAAATATGATTTTTCATTAAATCTTCGGTCTGTTAATCAAGTCTCGGGTAGTCCTTTTTTCTTTGTAAAAAGAAAACGAGTCGTCAGATATATAAAGATGACAAGTATAACCTCATTTCGAAATATGTGTAAAATGTTTATCTGATAGCGCATACCATTGTCTATAAAATTCAAACTAAAACAAAGTCAAATGTTCCTGAGCTGTAGGCGTATAGCTTTTTCATCAACGTGGTGGAATTTCTTCATTTTTTCTTCTTTTTGTATGCAGAAAACGAATTTTTAGAGTATTAAAAATATGTTTTCACATACACATTGCACTACATTTCTTCGCATGACTGGTCAGTCCATAAGCATTAATAGAACTAACTCTATGCCAACATATCATCAGATCAAAACATATTCCATCATGTCAATTCAAAAGAAGATGAGCCGTGTCTTTCAATAGAAACTTGACTTTCTGACATATTGAAAATGATTTATGAGCATTGCCAGTCCCATTATCATTCCACAAGAGTGACATGTTCAATTGTCTTTGTTTGTTCATTGAGCGCCCTTAAAGTCATGAGAGTGGAACTATGACCTATGGGATGGATCAAAATAAAAGTGAAACAGTTCTAAACAAACACTCGTGTTAGTCCTGCCATCGTTCTTGAACAACGAATGAGACTTCCGGTAGACATTTTTTTTTTGTATTTATGTTTTTATCAAGAATCAGATCAAATTACAATATTTACAGTTATTCAATGAAATTTTGAAAACACAAATAATCACATTTACAAGGTAAAAAAAAAGGCAGAAAAGGGGGGAAAAAAGCAGAGTGAGTTTGCTGTAGGTATGAAACTTAGGAAAATGTATGTTTATGAACCCTGGCTTATAAGTTTCCACAGGTACTGCTTATATCAGATTATTTGTTGAAATCTTATTTCCTGCCTTTTTTCTGACTTCTGGTAGACTTTAGTAGACGTCACCTGATAAGTGTATATGATGAGTGCCATCATGTCGTATTCATTATACAAACGTTAACATACATGATACATAAAAGTTATCAAAAAATGAATAATATAGGATTTGTAGAGCGCACGTATCCACCTTGCTAGGTGCTCAAGATGATCATGTATTACCACAGCTAAGCTAGCCAACCTTTCACCTCACCTGGGTTGAGTGCAGCAAAATGTTGGTAACTTTCTTGATAAAGGAAAAGACTCCACGGTCGGGAATCGAACCCACGTTCTTCAGATTGAAAGAAGAGAGTCTTAACCACTAGACCACGACGTCCCCAAAACAACTTATGGAGACAAATTGTGCTCTAAAGCAAAATAATGCAATATCTGATTAATGAAATAAGAACAGGATTCGCAGGAGCTTCACCATACTTCATTTGGTCAAGGGTTTCTGCAAGTCATAGTGGATGACATGTTCTAAATATCATCATCATCGTCTCTCTCTCGGACGAAGCACAAAAATCCTTTTCTGCGAAATGAAAAGGAAACTCTTTATAGATCGATATATCACTATACCACACATTAGCATTCGTTTTCAATACTGACTAAATTTATCGAAACGCCCCTTTCCCTAATTAATTAGTTATGCCATCCAGCCATAGCAGTGAGATTAATTCAATAGAGAAAAACGCCAGTTCATATATGATTAAGGATGAAGATATATTGTCTTTAGGAATTTGATTTTGTTAAAGGAAGGGGAGTTATAAAAATGGTAGAATCCATGTCCCCCATGACCAAGATGACTTTTTAAACTAAACTTTTCTTCCTTCTTTTAGGTACTCTTGTCTAATCGTGCACCGCAGTTCAGAACAGAAAATGTCATTAAAGTTTAATGACATTTTACTCGTTTAACGAGTATTGGTCTAAAAGGATAACATGAAATGATATATATTAACATGGCTTTTCTTTTTAGAATTTTATTTACTTGACCAAAGTTACGTTACCTTAGAGCGACAAAATCTGTAAACCTACAATCTTTTCTCCAATTTTAGTGACACTGAACGTTGACAGTCAGAGTTCTGGAAGTTCCTCATGCGCGCCATGCAGCATGAACAATCACCATTGAAAAGGCACATGCGGAACGGAATCAAAAGTCTCAATGAAAGTGGGGTAAGATCATTCATCAACTGGATAACCAAACTGTCTCCTCCACCATATCATCTAAGGAAATGAAACCTCCTTTGCAGAATGTAGTTCCGAAAAACATGCAGGAGAAGTTACTGTAGTTCAATCGCGTTTAATGGCGCGCTCGTAACTTAATGAAAAACCGACGTTATGCCGGTACTAACTTTAGACAATGTCCTGACAACAATGTGGTAATGAGCGTTCAATCAATTAGCATCTCTTAAATCAAATAGCGAGCAAGTGCAATACTGCTCAGAGTATCCTGACACAGTCAAATGTCTCAGTTTGGACGACAGTATCATCCGACCAGCCGTTGCACAAATGAAGAAGCATGGGCTAATTCGCCATGTCATATCCCTATTGGTGCGAGCATCGTCAGTTGCATTGATATTTAAAGGTAAATGCTCAACCATTTTGCAGTATTGTGGTTATGTAATTATTCCATGTCAAGTCATCCAATAATAACTTTTGAATTCATTAATGGGATTTACAACTAAAGCAAGAAACATATCCATTGTAACGACAATCGTATTAAAATCATTTCTTTATAAAATTAGTTTTAATTGTAATGATGTTGATATATGTAACAATATGATCTCTGTGTGTCCATTAATCATGGTAATATGATCTTCAATAGACATTGAATATTAGTGAGCACGTCCATTATGCCTTGTTTAACCTATAAGATAAATACCATTCTTACTTTAAATTAATAAGAAAAAGAAAGAAGTTGAGTACGTTTCTAACGCAGGGGTGATACAAGGGTCACCTTAGTGTATATTTGGGGGAAAAATCCACTTATAATTGAACGAGGGAAAAGTAAACGGTTTCAATTGGTCTACTGCCACTTTGTCCAGTTACTAACTCGTCTACTGTCATTTGGTCTACCATCAGTTCGTCCACTATCCACATGGTCCACTTTCCATTTCGTCGACTCACAATTTCGTCTAATAACCAGTAGTTCCAATAGTCATTTAGTCCATATACCATTTGGTCTAATTGGACTAAGTGTTAATTGTGCAAAATTACTGAAAATAAAATGGATATTAGACCAACTGGTTGTGAGACGAAATGGTCAAACGCAAACTGGTTATTAGACGAAGTGATTATTGGACCAAATGTTAATGGACGAAATGGCATTAGACTAAATGTAGGTAGACCATGTGAAGAGTGGACGTGTTGGCAAAAAACAAATCGTCAGTCTACCGTTTAAACGGGGGTCCATTGACATTACGGTTATTATGACAATAAACATAATAACAACAATAATACTAAGAGATATAAATGATACTTGTAATCATTACAAATCATTTTCAAACTCAAACAGTAGTAATGTTATAGCATTATCATAATGACATCAATTATAATGGTAATGATTATAAAAAAGTATGTATTAAAATTATGATTATGAAATATCAAATATTAGTAAGTCAAACATCATTATAAAAAAAAGAAAAAGAAAACGAGATGAGCTAATGAAACACATAAGTTCAACATTTTTCATAACCACATTTGTTTACTCCAATCAAAATGATACCGATTTGTATAGAGGATAGTCAACCTTTAAGCAGTGATTTTCCACTTTCCTGCTTTTAAGGCGCCTCCAGATGAATACACACATATTCCATGTATTCACACATAGCTGGCGTCACAAATTCCTTTGTGGCAATCAAAATACAGCCCCAAAAGCCATCCTTTAGTTTCATTCTCATATCATACTAATGACGAAGAGACTTACTTTTGACTCGAATTAATCGATATCTTGCGTTTTTATTTCGATCCAATGATGATCACTGTCTTGTCAATAGTTCCGAAGAAATGGGTTATTCTTTTCTTTTTGAGTTGATGGCCATGAAGTCCGACAAAATAAAATGGACGCGCCTCTTTCAGCACTAAAAACTTGAACACTAAACATTCCCCACACTTTTGAATGTACAATGCATTTGTTTTTTTGCTGTTAGTGATGCATAGTTTCTTCCTTAACCACGTATAAGACATAGCCATGATATCGAGAACTGAAATGACTATATAATACTGGGTGCATCTGGAAAAAAATGAAAGCCCAATGTTATACATTTTCTTGAGAAAAAATATGGAATCATTGCCAAAAGAAAGAAAATTCATCAGAAAGCTTATATTGTCGCGTTTTATCGGTACAGTGATGATGCTTTTTATGACCACGCGTCATTGAACACCATTGTTCTGAAAATATCATCAGATGCAGCATGTACAGTGAAAAAGAAAATAAGCTCGGAACAAGTACACAAAAACATCCGTCACTTCTTCCCATCTCAGTTTTTTCTGATTATCATCATTATTGTCATTGAGGGGTTTATGCAGAAATCGTTCGTCGACTGAGGATGTTCAAGATTGAAACCTAGCTTCTGCCAACTTATTTTGCGTGCTACTAGTACGCAAAGCCGAGCATATACTTTTCCCTTCTCTATTTTCCCTCCGTTGTCTTCTCTCTTTTCTTTATAAATTACAATTGAAATATTTGTCTATGCATTAATTATTTCACTTAGTTATCACTATTCTTTTTTTTATTACCATGGACCTTCCGAGCTCTCCTATCAGACATTGGTTAATATATTTGAGTTTGGCAACTTTTGGAACTCTATGCCTACTTATTTCAATAATGTTTTGGCTCATATGGGCCTACTTTCCTCCAATTATATCAATAATGTCTACTGCTTTTTGGGGGTGATCATTGGCTCCATACGACGAATGTTGAATCAGAATTTTTTGTAAAAGTACATGATTGATTCATGCCAACGGAGGCGTTCGATGTACCATCTCACCTTTGTCCACAATGATAATGTCACGAAGAGTTGTCAAGTTTAAATTTGAATTGACATTGATGTTCATTTCGCCATATGCCTTCAAGTTTCATTGGGATATTATTTTCCATTCCCAAGTAATTGTCATTCCATTCAGGGATTTTTTCATGAAACAAATGGTAAGTGGATTACAATTGCTACTTTGCTCTGAGCCAATCAGATGCAATAATTTCGGTAGCTTATAACAGCCACTGAAAATCGCTGACTATCTATTTCATGAAACACTCCCCACATCATACGCGTCACATTGATATTTACCTGAGAGAGATTATCAAACTATCAAACTCAAGAGGCGGTTCTCAAATTATTGTAGGATCGTCACATCGACTAAATATAAAGAAGCCGATAGAGAAATGTCGTCATTTCCCGGTGATACCTTGCCGATCCTGTTTACATGTGCTAAACACTCAATGGAGTTCGATAAGGTGCAGTGCATGACACCTTTTGGTGGAAGAGATGGTATTTGCGGAGGTAAGTATGCTGAAGTACCCGGTACTCCGGCGGGATAAGGGCCTCAGACAACATTCCGGAAGGGCCACTCAAACGTCAAAAAAGACAGTTTCATATTTACCGCGAACGCACCGTTAAAGGAACAATTCAACGGTAATATGTTTGAAATATAAAAAAAAACAATAATAATTGAAATATGTCTGTAGATTATTTCTAATCACTGGATTTCAAAAATGAAATCCGAGAAACCTCGTAAAAACGGGATCGGAGAGGAAAGGTCAATATCCATGACCATGCACATATTACTTATGTATATAACAAGATTAACTATTTTGAAGTTAAGAAACAACTTTACAACGGCATGGTTTCAAGTGATATCACTATGAATAGGAATTAAGATATAGTCAACAACTTTTTTTTTTATTTTACTATATCAGTATATTGATAGAATAAGCATGTGTCTCTTTTCAACAACAGAAGGAATATCACATTTCATAATTATTGTAAGCTTTTATCCCACCCCCCAAAAAATGAGATGATTATATATAATAATAAAACACTAAAATAAATATGTATGTGTTCGTGTTCAAGTACAGGGATCGTGTCATTGTGATGCTATCAAGAAAAATACACTTTCTAATCGATTGCATAAACAACACACACTGTGTGTATAGATAAGTGAGATCGTGCCAAACGCCGTTTTTATTAATACTACCATCACGGTAACTTTGGTAAACAGAAATCACAATGATGCATTCTTTCCAGCAACTACGTATGATTTTCATAAAAAGGCGAAGCTACCACGCACTATATAATATTATAGTTTACGAATAACAACTTTGGAGACTATCTCTTGGCATATATAGGGCTTGCTGTTGCTATGGATCTCAAATGTTTTTGTCAGAGAAAAAAAAATAATCATGCTAAGTGGCTTTCTCTTGTTCAGGAGGATAATCAGAGAACAACAGAAAATTGTGATTTTAATGAATGGGTTTTTTCAAGGTCCATCATTGTCCTTGAAGGAGAATGCGATGGCCAACTTGACAAGTGAGATGGTTAGAATTTCATTAACGATCTGGGGACCGTTTCATAAAACAAAGTTACAGTAACAGTTAAAAGCTACTGAAATACTTCAAACTGATTGGCTGATACTAAATTTGTCATAGAAATTGTGCATCTTGTTTATAATAATTTGTCTTTATAAAACGGGACCCGGGAATATCATAAGAATCCCCATCAAGAAGCCGCTCCCTTTAAAATCCAAAATATCTAACGTTTGTTTATATAAAATTAAATGGACATGATACAAACAATATCTAAAGCACAATGTGTATGTATTTTTTGTTTTGCGCGCGCGGGGTTGTGTGGGTGGTATGTATGAGTGCTGGGTATATACGCATGTTATGATGTAAGAGTGTGTGCGAACACTTGTGTGTGTGAGGGGGTGTGTGTGCGTGTGTGTAGAGGTGTTGTAGCTGAGGCGTTGTATCTTAACACGCTGTTGTCGCAAACTATCACGCAGCAAATGGTACACGTAAATCAAACGAAGCTCCAACCAGTGTGGTAACACAAAGAGTCCGGGGTTCGAATCTCAGCACGGTATTCATGTCATTAAACACAATTTCTACATTGCTCTTTCGCTATACATCGAATAGTAATAAAAATGTTATTTGCAATGTTTTGTACAATCTTGTTTACATGAGGATGGGTATGTATTGTGTACTGTGATTGTCTTGGTATTCCTATTATCTATGCTCCCAAACGTCCCCTCCTGCAATAACGGTTGCTTCGAGGCAGTCAGGTTTGTTTACAAATTTAAAAAATAATTGCATTTCGTTGAATGGGGCGTCAAGAGGCACTATGCCCCCAACCTACACCCACCTCATCCGATAAATGTTCACCATACCAACAAATACACTTCATGAGTACACGATTTACATGAATCAATTATCATGCCCTCTCCGCTCAACCATGACATTAAACGAGTAAGAGACACAAATTCAGAATGCTCGATTGAAGAATCAATCGCTTGGAAAAACACAGAAATCGTCTAACATTCCAAAACGTTTCCGCCGGCCATTTATTTAAACATGCATTTCGATAGCCTCTTTCCCCTTGCCCGACCATTGGGCTAATTGACAACCCTACATTGGGAAATGTCGGTGTGGTGATTTTAGGTAATTAAGGCGGTGATATTCAAGCCAATTTGGGCGGAAAATGATCGCGTGATGACCTCTTTGCAAGGAGGCGAGTTAAGACAGAGGTAAGTAGAGATGTACCAACGATCGAATTGCTGAAGAGAAAAATTGAAAGTAATTTGATTCATCGTATCATGTGCATCCGTTTCCCTTTCTTCCGATGTGTGACGTTTTCTTCTATAATTTTTTTTTTCATCCTGGTAGCGGCGGGATAGTGTGCTAATCAGTTTGTATAATTTTGTTAACAATTGCACATTTTTTTTTAATAAACACATCTCTAATAGTGAAGACAGCGACGCATTAGATAAAGAAACCTCGAAGGGGGCTCAGAACGGTGCATGTGACAAATTTTCTTTGCAGTCCTGAGCAAACAGCGCGAGCGAGCTGAAATCTTACTTTTGAAGCACTTAACACATTCAATGTCAACGCACACATTAAACACACACACATGCACACACTCACCCACCTGAACAGTACCTTTTTAACATAAATTATAGAATAGTACCTTACCGTATCAATGGCATATATTTACCGTTCCCCTCCCCACCCATGCCCACCTCCGCCCCGCACAGAAACCCACACTGACGCCCATATCCGCAAGTTTATCTCATTCACCCACACCTGCAATCACTCACACACAGACACGAATTTGGGAATAACCTTCTAAAGCGAGAAATCATTATGCAATTATTCAACTGTTCATCATTTGTGTAATTTGGTTAGTGTAATTTTTTATAATAATTTATTTTCTCGTGACTAAATTTTAAGGCAGAATTGTTCTTATTTTGCAAAACATTTGTTGTTATCTTCTGAGTGTATTTCAGATTTTAGCTTGTTTCATTCATTTCTACAGAGCCCTTTGTCTATTTTTTGATTTGTAAGACTCCTTCATCTCATTCCATCCACATTCATCTTTATTCATCTATTCTTCACTGTCACTGTTTAATCTTCTTCTATCCGGGCTGCTGTGGCCGTATCAAGTAAATCAGTTAGGGTCATGTCCCGGCATTTCAGATGTTCAGGAGAACAGATCATCATTCGAGGTAATCAATCCCGAATTCAACCCTCTCCGCTAGTTATCTTGATCTTGAATAAGGAAGCATCATTGCGATAGATGGGGGTAACTGGGGGGCTGTTTTAGAATTCGGTTCAAGTTTTAAGTTTGATTTGCGGAAATTATAGAATAATAATAATAATAGATGGATAAAGCGCTTTTCGCCTAAGGATACAAAGCGCTGCTATTATTACCCCGGCTTTAGCTCGAGCTACCATCACCGGCGCTCAGTGCATGCAAGGAATTCATCCTGCCGGGTACCCACTCACCTCACCTGGGTCAAGTGCAGCACAGTGTGGATAAATTTCTTGCTGAAGGAAAACACGCCATGTCTAGGATTCGAACCTACGACCCTCTGTTTCAAAGGCGAGAGTCAGAACCACTAGACCACGACGCACCCACTACATTACAGTTCGTGTAAGTTATAATATCCATAAACTAAATCTACGAGAAATTGAATTTTGATTGTTCTGAGGAATGAATAGAGTTTAGCTCACTTCAATTTATTTATTTTCTCAGCATAATATATATATAAGAATAAAAGGGGGCTTGTATATGAAAAAACGGAAACTACTGAAAAGTTTATAAATTAAGTTGTATCTCCTAGTAAGTTAAGGTAAAATACATAATAATAAAAACACTCTTTAAAATGAAGTATATTCAGCACATCTTTAGTAATGGCTTCATACAATTTGTATCATTCCTAAATTTTACGTCATTTTAATATACTTTTAAAAAATTGCTTACATTGAGCGCCAATAAACAGAAGCATCTCGGTTTTGTTTTATCTAAAGAGCTCCCGTTGAAGCGTAAGTTTGGGGCACCTGCAGACCATTGCGGAATTATACACGAATATCGCAAAATAAATTATTCCGATTGCTGGTTTAGACGGATGCCTATGTCATTTCATTTAACAGGCATTATTAAAATTGCCTTCTACATAAAGATGAGTTTGAAATGCTCTCTTTGCGCATGTATACGATAACAACACTTCCATTTGCCTTCAACACCGGTGACAGAGTATGAACTCTGACTTTCCGGTATTCAGTCTATATCATTAACGGACTTTGCGTTTAAGATGAAGAGCAAAAAGGGTACTGACCTGTCATACCATGCTAAATATTAAATTCCCGGACCCTGTAACCGTGTAATTTATTGTGTATATCAGCGGCTTCTGCCCCCTCTCCTTATCTTTTTTTGCCAAGAAAGTGGAAAACGTAAAAATAAACTTTAAAACTTAAAAAAAAAATGACGGTCTGATTGTGATTTTCTCAATTGTCAGCCCCAACCCCCCCCCCCCAAAAAAAAAATCAACACCTTTCTGTGACCCCCAGGATTTGTGACCCTTTTTTTACTTGTATAGACAAATAAGTGAACGGTCAGTAAAGCAATGCAGAAATTAATGGCTCTATTTTTCAACTTTACAATACATGACCAGCATTGTCAAGTGTCAGTAATCTCAACGAAGTTATGTTTTCAATCTGAGCGCCCCCCCCCCCTCAGGAAGGTTAAGTCGTTTATATTGCAGAAAGATAAAGCAAAATAATCTTATTTAGGATCGTGATAACATTGGACATGGCATCATCAAATAAATAAGAGAATGGCCTGAATTACAAAAAATAAACAACAAAAGCCAGCAACTAGAACAATTAATAATTCACCACACTAATATACTATAACACTGCTGAGACACGCTAATCCAATCTCTATTTTATCTTCTCAGTGTAATAAGTTGCTCCAATTCAGTTATAAAAAAAAAAGAATATAAGAAGACACAGTATTGATTTGATATTAATACAGTATCACCATGATTGCACTTACTAGAATGTAAAAATATTTCACCTCACATATTTCTTTAAGAAATGGGAGCACCGGTACAATTCTTTTGAAAATATCATGAATACAAAGTTTCCGAAAAGCGGGCATTTCAAAGCCAGTTTGATACTTTGATACTCTTTTCTCCTGTTCCTGCATATAGTGATTTATGACCTATTTTATTGTTAAATAGTGTCAAACTATTCTTTTATCAAACTATATAGATAATTTGTTGTTGTTATTTCCTCTAAATTGTTAAGGGAACAACATTCTTTTTATTTACGCTTTTATGATATTTTATTTTTAATTTATTAGTTTTTGGTCTGACTTACTAAGTTTTGCCATTCTAGATGCAACTATGTAATTTGCCATTTATATATCTGTGTGTTATTCAACGAGTAATTATCATCGATACAGCGGTAAATATAGATAAAGATGATAATAATAATATTGCTGATAATAAAAATGGCAATAATAGTAATAATTATAAGAATAAGAGTAGAATAATAATGATAATAGTAATAAACATATATTAATTATATAATTCATATAATTGTAAATAAATAATCCCGAAATTCAATACAATTTTCAAGGACAAAGGAAATATACAATGTTAATCAGGGCCCCATCTTACAAAGAGTTACAAATGATCCAATCCACCATAACTATGGAAAGCCAACAACGCCAACATCTAAAATACATGTTTCTTCAAAGTGTTTCTTAGATATACTGTATATTTATACATTCATAGTTTTCTTGAAATGTCATTGTGCTTCTTTTTGTTTTCAACGGAAAATTTGGAAATTTCCTTAAGAAGAAATTAGGACGTTGATGGATTTCCATATACTTGAGATTGATTGGATCAATCGTAACTCTTTGTAAGACGGGGCCCTGGTTGCGAACCCCCCCCCCCCCCTCAAAAAAGGAATAGAAAATGAATGAGATTCTGATAAAGTGAAGGCACGTCGGAAAGATATCTCCACTCCTCAATCACTTCCTCGCCGCCAAATGTCGTTATACTTCCGATAATTTTGGGGACCTCTCTTCTCTTCAGCTGCATCGTTGTTTTTTGTCCTAGATATAATATTTATGTAGGGTACGCCCGGTCCCTTGACAATGATGATGGGAGATAACAAGCTACCTACTGCGTCCTGACACTGCTTTTTATTGAGTTTGAGAATATCGAGTTGAGAGTTCATTAACATTGTCAACGCATTTTTTTTTCTTCCTAGGCGGTCAACTCCACCCCCCCCCCGTTGATTTTACATTATGGTAAGGAAGGATAATGCCTTCGTCCTCTATCCTTCGCTCTTTCAACCTCATCCTTTCGCCTTCTCTTTTTTATTCAGTTAGAGAATATTCGAGTTAAGAATTCATTAACATTAAAAATATATCGCTTTTTCTAGGTGGTCAAATGCATTATACTTTCTTTCATTTTGCATTATTGTAAGAAGAAGAAAAAGATAATATTTCGCCCTTTCATCTGATCTGTCATCCATGCCCTTTCACTTTCGCCTTATATGGAGTAAAATGTTCATTAACATTTGTAATATATCGGGAAGCATGTCTTTTTTTTTGGGAGGGGGTGTGGTCAACTGCATGCCTCTTACTATTTTGCATTAGGGTAGGGAAATGAATATGTTTTCGCCCTAGTACCTCGCCATTTTACCTTTGCACTTTTATCTAGTTTGAGAATAACGAAATGAGCAATATATCGGGAGGCATTTTATTTTCTTGGTGGTCAACTGCAACCCCCTCCCCTTAATTTGCACGGTGTGGTTTTCTATTTCTACTTGGTCAACTGCAAGAATTTTCTTTTGTATGAAAAAGATAATGTCTTCGCCCTTTCATATCCGTCTTTCTGTAGAGTTTTTATTGGGTTGAGAGTTTGAAATTATATATCGGCCATGATGGAGACCAACTGCATGTTTGTCTTTTTGTTTTCTGCCCCCCCCCCTTCCCCGCTTGTTTCCATTATAAAATGAATATGATAGGGTTTTCACCTTTTAAATTGAAAGGAGTGATATGTTTCATGTGTATTATAATTGAGGGCTAGAACTCCATCTATATCTATGTCTATCTTAGGGGTGGAATCGTGACTTCTATGTATGCTTTCTATGCATATTCTGTGACAATTGAGTCTCACGTCCGTTAAAACATTTAAAACAAAATGCAACACAGTTTTGCTGGTCACAGACATGACAGAAGACATACTTAAAATTTTAACCAACAAATTTGGGGCAGTATTTTACCCAATACGGGAAGCATATTGTCCAGTAAGGTTAAAAAAACAGCAATTACTTTAGAATGGGCAAACTTTTGATCACAATGGATAAATGAAAATGCCCAAAAGAAATGTCCAATGTTGGTTGGACACATAATTACCCTCATGGAGCATTTTTTAACCATTTTTTTAGAGTGTACGCATTCTGCGGATTATGATAACTTCTTAAATTTTTTTTAGAAACACGTATATTACACACGACATTATTTTGATATATTTCCATCTTTATATTCAGTGCATAAACCTTAAAGGAAGGTTTAGTGTTTAAAGCTCGTATTACTCAACTAACCCTGCAAACGGAGACAGGTTTAGGATGATCACGCTAATATTTCTGGGAATATTGCTTATAAATGAGGATTTGTTTTAGTGAATTAGGTTGTTTTTAACAGGTTTATTGCTTCTCCGCCTACCTACATGCACGTAGCATTAGTAAATAAATAGATGTAATATATTATCATGGTAATGCTAAAGATCATTCCAGCGCAATTGAATAAAGTTAACCTTAGTTACAAAGGAATTCATTCGGAGCTTGAAGGAACCTTTTAATAGATCGGCTCGCGTTGTATGTAGTGACTCCAATTAACTTACTGATAGTTGAAATGGCGGCTGTCGTACATCTTCCTCTTTTATCTTCACTTTTTTAGCAATATTCTTGATAGTATATTCACGGATGAATTCTTATTGTTACATATTGGCTCTTGGCGCGCTCTGACACTTAGTTTCCGTCACTATGTCCGCACCATACGTATATAGGTCATGAACCGCACTATCTTTTGCCTTTAAATCATTACTTGTCCCACGCATGACTTTTTGTGTTGGTCTACCCGACCCTCTTCCGGGTGCGTTCATAATCGAAATTGAATGAGGCCTATTAGCGATTAAATATAGTTTTTAATGATATGGACAGTTAACATCCATTCTACATCCTAACCCTAACCAATATCATCTTTACAATATGTTAAAAGACAAATGAAACATTAAAAGATTCATGTTTTACCTGAGATTCTCTACATTCAAAGCAAAATAAATTCACCCAAAAGTCCCACCTTACTTAAAGCCGCTTTAGCAAACAAAAGAAATGTTCCTCAAACGACCAATGGTATGTCACTTGCAAAAACGTAATCGGTAATAGCTCTTTGATTGGTCTGGAGTCGATTTTGTTGATGCGACTTAAAAATTACTTCGATCAGGTAGAGAATTGGAGGTAAAAGTGAGAATATTATAACTCTTGAACATTTATATTGGTATTGACATTTTTGTTGTTGATGTTGCATGTTTATTTTATTTTTTGTGTTACTTTTCGACTTTTGTTCCGTGACCAATGTAACGCAAAAAATAATCACCGCTTAAAACAAATATACAGATTGAGGAAAGCATAAAAGGAATATTATGATGAACATGAAACTTTTGGGGGGCGGAACGTTGTAGATACAGAAAGATCTCTTTTTCCAGGGTGTTTGTATTTCCGTGGTGGTGGTGTTTTACAGTTGAGTAACCCTGGGTTCCGTGAAATTATTAACCAAATATTTAGACAAATAAATGTACTTAGCAAGAAAATAGTGTGGAATTATAGAGATTTTTACTTCCAAAATGTAAAAAAAGGAAAACATACCCGTGCATTTCTTCTCATCCAAATTTGATCCAGGAAATATTCAAGCATAATCAATGATTTTATGTTGAAGAGGGACAAAAAAACACTTACAGAGATAGAAGGATCGTGGGAGGGACTACGAAAATTAGCCAATTTGTAAATGTTTAACGTCTAATTGCAATACGGAGGTCGCGGCCCATTTACATTCCTCGTAACATACCAGGGAAAACAAGGCGAGGGCATGGTGATTACATTACCCCAAATCACTCATTCGAGGCTTTGAAAAGGTAAAACAAAAAAACTGCGGAAGATTGAGGGAGAAATGAGGATCCGACTCTCCGTCTCAAAATTATCAAGTCTCGTCTTGGAATAAGGAGATGAGAGAAAGAGGCAAGAAAGTGATCACTTTTCCTGTATCGAGATCTAATTCAATTAGACGAATTTGCCGTCACGTCACTTGTATCTATTCCAGCAAATTTATTTTGTTCAAGTGTTGTTGGGAATATGTCTGAGGTTGCAGATGACTATTTAAATTTTCTAATACTATCTTCCCTGGAAGATACTGAATACGGGCTCGATCATTATCACCCCTCTCATATTCACTCAATTTCATTCGTGCATTTAATGAGTATAAATGTACATACAAACTTGATAACAGTTATGAACTATGAAGCAACCAAACGATGGTGAATTCAATCGTATGATACCATTGTAAAAGTAATTGAAATGTTTCTTATTGGATGAAAAATACATGAAATTATGATTTCACGATTATCATTTCCAGTGTTCTCATAATAATATGAAATATCGTGATATTTTGAATGAAATTCATTGATTGCCAATGATATGATGTTGCTACAAATTTCCATTAAGCACTTGATAATATATTATAGTCCGAGACTTTGAATGGCATGAGATTTTTAGAAATTTTGTTTTAACACAAACTCGGACAATGGCCTTTTGACTTTTTGAACTGGCACCGTGGCGCCGCTTCGGTGGCGCCAATTTCGATCTCCCCTACTAACCCATACTTGTATTAATTGTACCTCTCTTACAGTAAAGTCTTGGCTAATAAAAACTTTTTTAATATTTAGCACATACAACCCGCTTTGAATTAATATCATTTTTTTACATAGAGAACTATCCTAGTTCTAAAAAAAGAGAAGAGATTTAAAATCATGCTGCAAAATAAGTAAAATGGCGACAAGGAATATTATAAAGTCACAGAAATACATTTGTATCTGTAAGACAAAAATGTTTCTTTTGTATAAATTATCATATTTAAAACTAAGATTAATCAATACTTGAAATTGAGGGCTACTGTTTATTTTGAAACTATATATAATTATTGTGACTTTAATGGTAGTGCTATAAAGATAGAGAGTTGGGGTGGCGATCCTTGTGAATTTAGACACGTTTTGTTGAAGTACAACATGTAAGTTCATAAAAAAAATAGTATAATTACATGATGAAATGACCTCATGCGGAACAAATTCAATAGGTTAATCGAGAACTAATCAGCATTTGAAACATGAAAATAGAAATGCACGGACAGAAATCATGTTGCAGAAAATGTGTCTATTGCAATAAATGACGGGGGGAAAGGCTGGTAGTACTTTTTTGGCAAACGATGATAAATGAAATCTAGAAAAGGGAAATTCGCAGGAACTGAAGCGAATAAGTAGAACGAAGCTATGATAAAGTAATTTATCAACTTTTTGCCGCTGAAGAGGCCATGGGATGTGTCAATTTGCATTTACTTCTGTAGATGGCCTTGTTACCGTGTAGTTTTGAAAGGTTTCCAGATACCTTTTTAATACTCACATGGAACTGATTCTGTTTGCCCCATTTATTTGCAGTGTATTTCTAATCTATAAATGCATTCCCCACTTCGCCCACTTCCAGCTCGTCTCCTATCCCTGCCACCCCACCCTTCCCCCTCTCTGTCTCTCTCCCTCTAAATTATCTACACCCCCCCCCCCTCTCCCCCCCCCCCCCATTTCTTGACATCCAGGTCGACATGTTCTTCAAACACGGGACTGCATGCAATGGAATCTAATAACACCTGGAACCGAGGACACATCCAATGACGCCCTCCGTTTGCAGACCAACGCAAAATGAGCCAAGATTGATGTCCACGGTTGTATAGTAACATATTATATGGTCCTCGGTTGACAAACCAATTGCTATTCTGAAAAACAGGCCTCGATATCCTATCGTATAAACATGCATATTATATATGTATGTATGTGTGTGTGTATATATATATATATATATATAACGATATTACATTTCGTGTGTTGGACATAGATGAGATAAAAGAGGCAAAGGGTAATGCATTATACTAGTTCCAACAGAGTTTATTTCCAAGTCCAAATTTTCGACATAAATCCCACGTCTTTTTCAGGGATACAATAAAGCTCACAGTGACAAGATATGGAAATAATAGATGCATTCATGATTATGGTAGTCATAGAAACGCGCAGGTTAAAAAAGCATCACTATCTTAATGAAAGCATACTTGAGGTGCGCGCAGGTTGTAAATATCATTGCGTAAGTGAGGACATCATTGTTATGTCATAAACACTAGCTAATGACGCAAGCACAATCATGAAAGTGCATGAAAAGAATAAGATAATGGATAAAGGCCTATATATCATGAAACTAATGTATGATAATAGGAGGTGAGGTGTTTATGACATAACAATGATGTCCTCAATTACGCAATGATATTTACAACCTGCGCGCGCCTCAAGTATGCTTTCATTAAGATAGTGATGCTATTTAACCTGCGCGTTTCTATGTATGACTACCATAATCATGAATGCATCTATTATTTCCATATCTTGTTAATGTGAGCTTTATTGTATCCCTGAAGAAGACGTGGGATTTAGGTCGAAAATTTGGACTTGCAAATAAATTCTGTTGGAACTAGTATAATGCATTACCTCTTTGCCTCTTATAAATATATATATATATATTGTATATACATGTACATATATATATTGTGTGTGTATTATTTACGCTCTTTTCACACTTATATTAATGTTTCTACAAGTTGCTTGTTTCCCTGTTTTATCCCCCCCCCCTAAAAAGAAAATCTGACCTGCGCTGTGACCATCCCCATGTATATCAAATGGTTAATATGGCGATACACCCGCTATCTTCATATCTTTCTTACGAATCAGACTTCTTGAGGAGCTGATCAGTGTCTGGAAGGACATGCTTTATAAGGTGATCACGTTTATAGGAACATCAAAGTAAAAAGATGGTACAGAACTACTGGCCCTATACATGCAAATTCAAGATGCCCTTCCAACTTCAATTTGGTATCCATGTTACCTGAATGAAATAGAATATTGTACATGGACTTTTGCCTTAAAGTGATTGGTTAACATTGTTTGACTTTTAAAAAATCTGAGCTAAAAGGTCACACTTGTCATCTGTGTCTGTGATATGTTACTAAAATGAAGCCCAGAAAAAATTGCGTTCAAAAATAATTATTTAGTGCTTCAAAAATTGAAATATAAAGTGACCGAAAACACCATCTTAATTTCATCCCATACACTTATGTGTACTATTTAGGCGTCTATAAGACGCCTATTTACAAAATCGGAGTTTGCCTTGTAGTTTTAGCTTTTCATTCTCAATAATGGTTGTTTTAAGGGTTTATTAGTTCTAATACATGCACTTGTACACATGTTTCATCTTGGTTTGAGAATTTTTTTAATCGGCTGCTCACAAAGTTAAACAATACCTTTAATTTGAAAATTAATTTTGGTTTATTTGCTGTCGAACAATTTTTGAACAATCATATAATTAATCACGATAACAGTAGCTAACAAAATCGAAGATGATGACGTGAATGACCATGACAAATGATGATAATAGTATCCATCACCATAAAACGATGATGTTAATGATACTAATTTTCATTATTTAATTAACAGCAACATACATACATGTAAACAACAGCGATTACCATCATGGCAGTCATGGTAATAATGATATGAAAAGCAATTTTTAATTATATAAATGAAGAAGGTGGCAAATATTGCCACTTACCACACTCTACAAAATGTTTTACCCGATATTGTGTAAAATGGGAACATGTACATGTACGTTTCCTGTGTAAGAAATTACAAAGATTTAAAAAAAACCTTCAAACATGCATTTCTCCTAATATTTAGGGGAAAAATTACCAGGCAAACATGCATTTTTCCTTTTTACCCAATATTGGCTAAATTTTACTCTTTGTTTTTAGAGTGCATGTTTGCTAATTTTTTACTGGTTTGACGATACACTTTTTGATAAATCTTTCAAAATGGATTACTTTTATAAACTGTGTTTATTTTATCAGCTTTTGCAAAAATCGATAAAATACAATGTAGGTCGATGCAAGTCCGATTCAACAAATATACAAAATTAGATTATTACATTATTTTAATCAAATTCGTCTATCTGAAAAGTGAACTACGTTTTGGGGGCACTTTTTCCGGAATTGTTCATAATAATAATAATAACTTAGTCTTATATGGCGCTTTTCATGAAATCCAAATCAAAGCGCTTTACAATGTAGGACATACGAAATATACAAACAAAAGTGAATTAGAATCATATAAAAAAAAATATTAAAATAAATATCAAGGACACTGTAAATGTTGAATATGCTTTCTTCATGAGATACGTCTTTAAATTGGATCAAAACGATATGATATTTGGGATACAATGAATGGGAGCTGGAAGAGTATTCCAACGACGCAGTTTAGTTTTGTTTTTGCTTTTTTGACTGTTAAGAAATTTTGATTCACAGAACGAAGGGATCTACTGGGAGATCTATTTTTTGGCAACCTGCAGAAAAAGTGCACTCTTTAACTTGATAGTAACGATGAAAAGCAGAAAGAAAAGTAAGAAAGTGGTATTATACCCATGATGTGTAATTTACAGCCTCGTAACGGCCGGCCCGACCCGAAAGGAACCAAAACAAAGGTAAGGGGAAGAATTGGAAAATAGAATTTATATAAAAAATTTCGCTCGCGCTTCGCGCTCGCATTGCCTGTGTAATGAATCTCATTCAAGAGGATTAAATGGCACTTAACATATCCAGTTCTGAAATCAATTTGCACACAATATTTTAGCTCGCAAATCAAGCTTTCATTATTTTGTTTGATTTACACAAATTCTTAATAATAAATAAAAATGTTCAGCTCGCGCTGCGCGCTCCATTGTTTGATTTGTGATATACCTGTCCTCTTTGGAAATTCTTACCAAAATTTCTCAAAATGCTCCTTTATCATGTCAGTAAAAATGTAAGCTCGTGCTTCGCGCTCGCATTTTAATTGTTTGAGACACAGCTTGTTCTTTATTCAAATAAAAACGTGCTTAGACTGTCCAGTTTTCAGGTCGGAATATCAAAAATTTTGAGCTTGCGCTTCGCACACTCATTCAATTGGTGATACTTGTATCCTCTTCATTAATCACTAAAAACAGTCCTAATTGATTCCTTTTCACGTTACTAAATTGAAATTTCGGCTCGCGCTTCGCGCTCGCATTGTTTAGTTGGATACTTATATATCTTTGTTCATGATTATAAAAACTGCTCAGAATCTTCAGGTCTAAGGACATAAAATATCAAAGAATTTGAGCTCGCGCTTCGCGCTCGCATATTATATTTAAGACAACAAGAGATACCTTATCTTGTAACAATAAAAACTAAAACTTCAGTCTTTAGTTAGGACTACCCCCTGAAAAACCAACAAAAAATCAGATTATAGCGGCCAATCGAAAAAAATGTTGATGAAAATATTTGTCGGCCCCCCCTATTGGCGAAAGCTGGATCCGCCCCTGGTGTATGCCTGGATTAATTCAGACAGATATTTTGGAGCATGTCCATGAAGATATTTGAATGTTAGGAGTAGAATTTTGAATTGTATTCGAAATTTAACGAAAGTCAACTTATTTCCGAAAGTCATCTTCAGTTGACTTGAACTTCCGTCATTCATATTGACTACTTTTGACTATTAATATTACTGGTTCTTATTTTTATCTAGTATTTTTCCCTATTATATATCTATCTATTTGCATATATATATTTATTTATTTAATTTCATTTTTGTAAGGGGTTTCAATAAATTTCGTTTCAGCGATATTAGGTACTTGCAGCAACTCCAACGGGCAAGATCTTATGGCGCCATTATTGAAATATATTTGAAATAAGAGCTTGAAAATGTACTTGAAAAATAAATTGAGTAAATGCTAATTAATTGTCGGGTCGTTGGAATGATGTTCCAACTATTACATATGCTAATGGTATAAAAACAGTTCACGATAGGGTCATAAGACCGTTTCTATAACAAGTTCAATTATGGTTCGTACTATATGAACCATCGTTGGTTTCATTATTTTTTTAATGTAATTCGAAGACTTCCTAGCCTTGGGAGCTATGACAAACTAAGGCTGTTGATTTTATCAATAGATTTAATTACCCTGATTAAACTTTTACCCTCAACTTCAACGACAGACAGTGAATGGGGGCCTATTATTTATCCCAAAATGTGAAATATTGGGATATTGATGCGCTGTAATTAGCGTGAAAGACAACTGTTACCTTGATTATAATTATGAGATATTAATTATCAACAGTCAATTTACGTGTAAAGGCCATTGGCTTTTGTCATCCTAGTTGTCAATGTCGCAATTTCAGCGGACAATTGAGCTGGTGACATCACCTGATTAAATGACACAATGCAGTATCCTCCGAATGAAAGCAATAAATTGATGAGTTTATAAGCTTTAAAGCATCGATTATTGATCCAATGCATGCAGAGCTAAACGGGTTTCTATTGTCAATCGCCAAGAATGGGTTGAATTCATTACACTAATTACACTATTAGACTTATCTAACGTGTCTGCAATGATATCCACGTTCCACATTAAGCTATTTTACCAATCATAATTAGATCACGCTAAACATTTTCCTCTTTTTTCCGTCAAGCAAGACATAAATTAACGTTGGTAATTTTCGTTTACAACATTTACAAATTATCAACTATCAATGAATGTCTCTGTTACTATAGAAATGTCTTTATGATCATGCATATAATATGTTCCATCAATATTCATGTTCCTTATTCCTTACAAAGTATGTAAGTTGGATGATGAGCATCTTTACGAAAAGATAAAAAATAAATGAATCCATTATGCGGATGGTACTTCATCCCAAAACAGACCCAAGTTTCCTAATTTCGAAGATGAAAAATTTAAATGGTAATACAACCGAATGAAATTGATCTAAAACTGTAACCTCCTTGCGAATTAAGAACCAAACATCTTGAAAAAAAACGCATGTTAATTGTTGTCAGCTACGTCACAAGATTATTCAAAGGAGCCATTCTGTCCCATCACCATCATGATTGAAGGGTGTATAATAACAGACATTGCCCAATGGACAGTCTATATATTATACCCACGCATTTCTAAGAAGTCTTCCTTCAATTCATTGCACGATGTAGTTTGTCATTTATATTTAAAGATTTCTTAAAAGTCATGAAGAGTCTTCAGACGGTTATTGTCAACGGTGGTAATGACTTTTTACAAAAGTTTTTTTTTCGAAAGTGAACATCTTGGCGAAAGCGCAACATAACCGATTTTCATGATTTTGCTTGATGTTTTTTTCTCATTTTCGGTTATAATTCTTCACTTATACTTTGAGAGTATTCATTACTCTTAAATTTTATCTTATCTTAAAAAAAAATACTCTCTTGGTTTTTTTTTTCGGGGTAGAGTGGAGTATCAGAGGAATGAAGAACGTCCTCCGTGGGTGGGGTTTAACACGTGGGCGCCCAATAGGTAGAGTATGGTCAGAGATCAAGGGCATAAAGACAGAAGAACATAGAAAAAAATGTCATTTAGAGACCGGAACGTACACTAAACTTTGTTCACGTGAAAGTGGTATCACCTTGACGTTGCATTCCCTAGCCATTAGAATACGATACGCCATTATTGACTGGGCCATAGACGAGAAATAATATGATCAGATGATGCGAACATGTGGGATGGTAAAAAATATTGCACCTTCATTTGGGAATGTTGGCAAACTTATACCACAAGTAACGCATCAAGCACGAAAGTAATATTATCTTCTCAAGTCATGGTATCAATGTAAACTATTTCCAGTATGTTTGCACAATCACTGTGTAAACATATCACAATGCAAAGTACAATTTGCTGTCGGAATTAAAACACCGCAGTCTAGGCCTTGTGCGTACTTTGTACACAATAATAATTAAATCAATTATCAAAGTTTCATAGCAATCACAGTAGTACAAACATGCCCAGCGGAACTAGGTTTATAAGCGATTATAAAATATGTTAGGTTTCCGTTTCGTTTCGATCATTACATGAGTGAAAACGTTCGGAAAATGTTGAATCACGGGTGTGTCTCTTTATATTCTATTTGTTCGAACACTCTTAAGTTGATAGTCAATATTACCTACGGAAGTTAATGGAACATGTGCCCCTATAATTTAGAAGAAAGAGTTCATTAAAGTAAATAACTGTTTTATAAAAATATGGTATGAGATACCCATAATCGCTCGTGACAATTATAGCGTATTGCTTGAATGGGATTGACGAAAACGGCACACATAATAATATAATATAATGTAATATAATAGATGCTAGATATCATGAGCTAATTCCATGTACAATATACATTAAGCAAACATTATTGGTAACATGCATTTCCTTAGCCCCTTTAACTTTCTTATCACTCTGGGCATCAGAACAGTTTAATAAATGAATGACACACGGTAATTGCTAAATATATTAAATATCATAATTGCAGGTTTCACACGCCTAATTACAGAAGAAGTTAAAAAGTGTTATCCAATGTGTATGCAAATGATTAGCCATCTATAAATACTGATAATCATGATAATAGGAAATCACTGAATATCACTCAGCTTTTGGACCTATTTGATAGCGGAAAATTAGGGCTATTTTGTTGTTTCAGATGAATGAGACCTCGTCAATAGTTCTTTTCATGTGTGTTGATTTATTTCAAAAATGAATTGATCAATATACCCTTTTTGTGGGCGCGTCGTGGCCTTGTGGTTCTGAATCTCGCCTTTCAACTGAGGGTCGTGGGTTTGAATCCTAGCCATGGCTTGATTTCCTTCAGCAAGAATCTTATCCAAACTGTGCTGCACCCGACTCAGGTGAGGTGAATGGGTACCCGGCAGTATTAAATGCACTCGTCCAAGGGAGGTAAATGAGTTCAAGGCAGTATTAATTCATTGAATGCACTGAACGCCGGTGATGGTAGCTTGAGCTAAGGCCGGGTAAATGATAGCAACGCTTTGTATCCCTAGGCAAATTGTTACTATTATTTATATGAAATTTCGGATGTATTTCTTGTCTACTAGTAGGAAACATTAGTCTCCCTAATTTATTCCTATTTTATATGATTTTTTTTTTTTTACTGCTATATCACACACGTGTCTGTGGAAAATATTAAGAGGCGTAACACCTATAATGTAGTCACGTGATACCGTCGGCAATATAGAAAGCGACGTCACCAGTTAACATGTTAACCTACTATGATAAAATAATCAGAATAATGAGATTAGTAAAATGGTTTGAAACTATGTTAATGTGAACCTTTTCTAGGCTGCATCGAAAATCGGAAATGCAAATGATTTCGATCACGTGCTCTGAATAATGGCGTTGAATTCCGTGATTTTGTACCAGATATAACCTTGAACCGTGAGGAGTCCATTAGTGTTCAATATTGACAATTTTGAATTGAATGTTCTTTTCGTACAATGCCATTGATGGATGAGCACAAAACGCCATTATTAAAAATATTTGTTTCTATGGGAATCACATTTTTTCAGCTGAATCGGCATGAATACTACTACCACGCTTCACAAAAATAGATTTTACATGTATATTTTAAAATATATATTTTGGGGGTTAGATGAATTGACTTGAACACCACCAACACGTTTTACAAAACTTGATTTGATATTATAACAATAATGCGCTTTATTAACCCAAGGTAGCCACTCTAGTTATGAAACTGCTCTACCTGCAGGTCCTTCGTAACAAAATCATATTTGGATCAAACATGTTACTTTATGTGATTAGTCGAAAGCGCTTCACGTGATTATGGGTATTTTCAACCATTTTAGAATGTTGGCATGATTAAAACTCCGTGATATACTACTTGGAAAATAACGTCACTTTTGTGACGACATTTTCCAAATAGTATTTACTGAACCATCATGCCCAGTTATATCATTAACGAATTCAATTTTTGGACAGATACCGAACAATGATTATTTGTTTTATTTTTTGTATGTAACGCATCATGCTAAATGTTATGTGATCGTGGACTCATTTAGTCATTCAAGCTGAAGCCTATTATTTTGACGGTAAATTTCGAATTCGCCTATTGTCAACTCGCCCACTCATTATATAGTCTACCTTCGTTTAGTCTAATTCCATTCCGTCCATCAACATTAAGTCTAACATCAGTTCATATATATATGACAATTTTGTTTCATAACCAGTTAGTCTAATACCCCTTCTATTTTCATTCGTTTCACCCAATTAACACTTACTCCAATTTAACCAAATGGTATATGACCCAATTGGCTATCGGACCAACTGGTTATTATACGAAATGATTAATGTCGATAGTGGACGAACCGAAGGTAGACCAAATGGTAGTAGACGAGATGGTAACTGGACGGATCGGCATTAGACCAATTGAAAAATAAAATTAATCGGTTCACTTCTCCAGACTCAACGAGGAGAAAAATGCAATATGTATTTACGTAGAAAATTCATTTTAATGTATACCTGTTTCGCCAAATCTCGTTCTGACATTGGAGATTATTTATAAATCAAAACTTTTTCATGCAGTACACGAGGTTCAAATAATAAATGATTTTATAGTTACAAGCTTCTAGGTAGCCCTTCTCCAAATAAATTTTCTTTTTGTTTGCAAGTATATTCATTGTTCATGATGAAAAAGATTCAATACACATTTGTGAGGTACACACACCCCCCCCCCCCTTTCTCTCTCTCCCTCTCTCCCTGTCTCTATCTCTCTCATTCTCCCCCAGAACACATCTATTTCAGCATGTCCTTTTGCCAGGGTGCCTGTTCCCGTCGTCCTTATGGGAACGACACCTCTACATAATTTAATACTGTGAGTGGTGCGTGGTATATACTATTTAAAGTTCAGAGTTTTGCCTCCTCCATCATGGGGCTCTGTGATAAAGCAAAAACACACTTTCCCGAATTGAACAACTTTCTAATAGGAAATTATGAAAATAGGAAATTTGTCATTCTTTTTATTAATATCATATTTGCTTCTCTTTTGAGAATATAAATCAAATTTCATCGTGGGTTGTATCGAAATATAAAAAAAAGATATTAGCGAATTATAATTCTGATAATAATGAACGCTCGCTTTTGATTTTTTATCATTTCTGTATCTTTCGAATTACCCCCTTCTCTAAGAGATTTATTTGGAATTTATGGGTATTGCTTTCGGGATGGAGGAGCAGCCCTCAGGTAAGTCACGAATTAAACATTTAAAAATTCATAATTTTCTCTTTGTTATATAGTTAAGCTTTTATTGAAATGAATAGAGGTGTTTTGGCTCAGTGGATAAGTCTGCGGATATGAACCACAAGCTCCGGGGTTCGAATCCCACCGAAGCACTGCCGTCCTTTGACAAGGTGTTTATCTACATTTGCCACTCTCCACCCAGGTGTAGTAATTGGGCACCCGGTAGGAAAGAATTCCTTGAATGCTCGAGCGCCAGATCAGGGTAACCATGCTAAAGCCGGAGTAATGGTACACATCGATTTGAAAACTTGTATTAAGCGCTATATGAATGTAGCATATTGTCATTATTAGTAGTACATTATTATTATCATTATCATTATTATGATACTCAAATATTGAAATCAATGAACATAAAGAGAGGTAAAAGAAAGAAAAACAGATAATATTAAGTATAACATAATTGTCTTATTCTTTGATGGATTTTTATCAAACCTTTTCCGATATTTTTCCCCCGAACATTTCTTTCATCAAAGAGCAACTTATATCCAGGGTGAATTTCCCCTTTTAAATGTTAATTTAAACATTAAAGGCGGTACCTTGTAAACATGTTCACAACTAGACACTGTATGAGCTCATTGTCATTGATTAAAATAATAATGAAATGCAAATTTCTGATTTTATCGCGTTTTAACCAAATGGGGGACAAATTGACACAGAGTAGATGATTCCGTTCAATAATTATTGTAATTTAAGAATTGTGTAGCTCTTAATTCAAATTGCGGTGAAATTATACGATCGGGCATTCTCACACGATGTTCTGATTAATCGTCCCTTTCAAAGTCGCCAGGGCCCTGGAAACGATTTTTATATATCAGGAAGTGCTAGTTATAGAATTTTACTAGCAAAAAAGGTTTTTCACTACAGAATGAAGGTCATTTTGTTACAATACAGGAATTCCAGTGGGTGCTGCCTCTCATGCCTCTTGTAACACACGCCGCACCCCCACCACCCAGGGCCATGAAAGTCGTTTTATTTCGTTTAATGAAATATGTAAATGGTAATTTGCCAACCGCGTAGCCAGTATTTAATTTTGGAGGGGCGGTATATGCACGCGAAGCGTGCCAACACTTACAGAGCGCGCGAAGCGCGCTCCCTAGGGGGGAGGGTGCAGGGAGGCGGGAGTTTTCCCCCTCCCGCGCGGAGCGCGAAGTTTTTGATATCTCATCAAATTTGAATCAAAAGAAGACGTCTCTTACGTCTCTAATACCCTTATCAACTCGAATTAATTTGACTTGCTGTGATTAAAAACAAAACCTGTTTTCAAAAGAAAAGATGAGCGCCCCCAAAACGGGAAAAGATTGAGGAATTCAAAATATTCCTCTTACCGCGCGAAGCGCGAAAGCTAAGACGTTTTATAAAAAGAAATTGAGAACAGAAGTGGTATAAAATGCCTACCTTAGTCACACCAGATTTAATTGTAAAAACTTTAGCCACATTAGATATATTTAACTCGCAAAACAGAGTAGATGCGGGTATATTCTGGGAAAAAATATTTCTTCCCGCGAATGGCTTGAAGCTCTGAATTTTAGAAATTTCATTGAAACTTTTACCTGCTCTAATTTTGATATTTCTATTAATAATACGAAGAAAAATGTAGCTCAAAATGTGAAAGGGATGATGCCCGGATGATGCAAGCTTGAAGAGGGACTTTTCCTTTTCCATGCACGCGAAGCACGGAAACTTCTGTGAGTTCTTTGGAAGAAAAAAATGTGTGTCATTTCGCTCATAATATTGAGCGCTTCCTTTTGTATGATTAAGAAACTTCTGTGATATTCAAAATTTCAAATCAATGGCGCAAAACAGGACATGATATGGATGTGCAGCGATATTAATTTAGAATAAAGTTTCATCGCACCAACGTTTGCATATAGCACGGCACGAATTCAATGCTCCCCCTTTGAACAGATACTTTGCCAAAATATTGCTTGCTGAAAAGCGGAAGAAATAGCATTTGGGGACTTCGGGATCGAGTGACGGTATAAAGTTTACCCGCTCTGAACAGAAGAGCCGAAAATTTGTGTCAGTGCAATTAAAAAAAATACTTCTCATACTTCTTACACACATGTATACTTTATAATTTCTGGCAAGAATGCGATTCCCATGGCCGGGAAGGAGAAAAACGGAGTAGAAAAAAAGGTGTGGAAAACGACCGCCCCCACCGCCCCCCTGGCTACGTGCCTGAATTATTATTTGCGATGGTTAAAACTACCCAAGAAGCATTATTAGTAATAGTTTTAATATAGTAATAAAGAAGAGGAAGAAGAAGAGGAAGACGAAGAAGAGGAAGAGGAAGAAGAAGAGGAGAAAGAAGAAGAGAAAGAGAAAGTAGAAGAGGACGAAGAAGAGGAAGAAGAAAAAGAGGAAGAAGAAGAGGAAGAAGAAGAGAAAGAAGAAGAAGAAGAGAAGAAAGAAGAAGAGAAAGAAGAAGAAGAATGAGAAGAGGAAATAGTAGAAAAATTACAAAAAATTGAAGAATAAAAAGAAATAAGAATTAAACAAAATGGAAGAAAAAGATAACAATGTAAAATCAATAGTGACAATTTTGGTCTCGATATAGCAAAAAAGTAGTAATGATAATAACAATGACGAAACTATTAATGGGCACTTCCTATTTCGTTGTGTTAAATATCTAGTCATCTTTCATTGAAAAATTTGCTGTCTTTTATAAGATTCCAAAATGGAACATGATCAAATACGTTACCATTAAAGTTATTATAATGTAAAGGCATGTTTAGGTAATTGGCAAATGATCTGAATCGTCTCAATAATATGAATCAGATTCCAGTGTCATCTAACATCCCAAGTTGCTCGTTGTATTTTACCCGTAAGTTCTTTGAGAAAATAGGTTTTTACTGATTTGAGGATGTAAAAGCGCCTTCTCTCGGAAGCGTTTTATTTTGTTTCTTCTCCGAGGAAAGTCATTTTATATGATTAAGCTTAAATCAAGACAGTAATTGCATATCAGAATGACAAAAAATATAGATAACGCCCGTAAATTTCTAGCATCGTCTCGCTAAACTGTTTTGTATAAAATAACAATATATGCAATATAATCTTCTATAATGTTCCATTAGAATTTCTAAGTAACCCCAATCAAGCATGCTTAAATTTCATATTATTTACACCAAATAGTATGAAAATATGTTCATAAAGTCATAACTGCATATCTATATGCCCCATCATGCCTATATTGATTTGGAAAGATGACCGAAATATATAAGGGGATTTACCAGAATTTTTTGAAAAAATATGTTAGCCTTAATACTTTTCATACCCTGGTAGAGTATGATTTAATACAAAATCACGCAAACTTACCTTTTAAATACTCGTCTGAGAGCACTGTAAATAGATATGGCTTTAATCTTACTTCACAAAGAATGGCCAAGTGTCAGTAATGCCGTTTTCTATAGGGAAATAGTGCAGACAATCTGAAGTTCGTGGTTGACTACTAACATACTGAATAAGTTATCATTTCCTTACGCTGCCTCAGAAGGGTAACAATAAGACATTCAACCCACTATCGAAGAAACGGTAGATATGGGACTGATGTCGACTTAAATCTACTCTTATATCAATCAAAATAAATATGACAAATTAGATGACAGTTTCCCCAGCTTAATCAGTTATTCAGCGTTCTATTTTATATGACTGAGTGTAACCTAGAGGTATTCAAGTACATTTCCATATAGCCACATTGGAAGCATTATGAATGATCTATTAATTGGGGATTATCTCATTTATCGTTCCACGCGCTTGGCATGACGGTTGATTTGTTAAAATACATTTCCGATCGAAAACTCCGTCAGCTGATGAGCTCCCCTTATGTCTTCCGTTTTGTGTGCCTTTTTTTAAATCGCCACCACGAATGCAATTATATTCAAATATATTGAGGTAATTGCAGGTGATATGTTTCTTAGATTGTTAGGGATTTCTTCTTTATATCGCTTCAATACGACTTGTCATGCTGGATTTGGTAAGAAGGCTATGTCTTGGATACGATTTAACAATTAAGCAGGCATAAAAAGGTTCAATACTCGGTTATTCAGAGGAACCTTCTGGTTCCATGACATTTGCTCTGGCGACAATTGCTCCGAGGCAAATTCCACTCATAATTAATGGAATAACCAACTTCAATCCTGGATTTTACACAATACCCTATCCCAAACCTAACATCAAACCATGTATTAATAGCTCCATAATTAAACCTTATTGCAACACCTATCCCCATATCTTCGACGAAATAAGGCCCGGAGCAAGTGTCGTGTCGCCCCTACCCCTACCCCCCCCCCCCTTCTTCCCCCACCTCGCCCCATTTTTTGTTTTTCTTTCTTCTTTTTATGTTCCGTTATTTTAATCAATTTTGGGGGGTTTTACTTTTGGTATAAAATACTTTACGTTTTGAGTATTGTGCAGTGTATATTTTTTCAATCGTATGAATTTACAAAAGCATGCTCGCAAATCACATTAAACTAGACAGTGAATACTTGCCGCAATACAAGTTCTAATGCATGAATTTTAAAAACATGTAAGTCAAGCGTTCTTTTATCATGATTATTTAATCAGATGGCGAATGCATGCATATTAACTTATCGGCTTTGACCAATGAACTAGAACGTTTGAGTGTGTGGGTGAGGGTGAAAAGTGTAGAGGGTGTATTTTAGTACGAATAAGCCACACCTTAGAAAAGGGAATGTAGAGAAAATGTCTTAACATCCGTGAAATTATAGCTATTGTGCAAACCACGCTGGTAAAGTATGCAGCGACTTGATATATTTGTCAAGCTCATATTGTAATCGTTATTATAGTTATCATAATAGGACAAATGAATGCTTGGAAGTTCGGAGTATTTATATCCAGGGGTATAATAGTCTTATTGTACTCGGCAAACATGTTTTTCATGCGTGTTGGCAACGAATTCATAAAATGCACATATTTCCAATTTTGCGGTTTGTTTGAACTTTATCTAACAGAATTTCATTCTAAGAACGACATCGTCATGGCTATTGTGCATCGTACCGTGAATAATGTGTATAATAATGGTGAAATTAAAGGTGTCGTATATTAATGATATAAACCGGTAATTTGGGAACCTTAATCAGAACTATTATACACCCCCCCCCCTGAAATGATTGTTTCAGATCGATTTTCCCCCATGATATTCCATATATTTTTACAAGAGGGGACAGTTTAGTTACAATATATGATTTAAAAAATATCAAAGTCAGCAGTAAAAAGTTCAAATCACCATGACGTCAAATCATTTTGATAAAATAAAAAAATCAACAAAACTAACAGATTACAAATATTTCAGGTTTTATTATAGGGTTTGATGGATGTATATTGTTATACTTTTTACAGGAACATTTATATTCATCGGTTCAATATCAAATCTGAAATAGTCGCGTATTTCATCTTTTTTCCCCACCCACTTCTCTAGTATGTACTGGGTTGAACATTTTAGGAAATTGCCTTGTAAGTTAGTAGCTCTCTGATTTTCAATCTCCTTTTCACAAGATAAGAGTTCATAATGTCCCTTTTTAAAACTAAATATCAGTTTTCTTTATTGAAAGAATTGATGAAGGTATAACCCGGGGGTTGATAAAGAATACAAATAGGTGTAACTAAGCCTTTTCCATTCATTTTTCGTTTTCATTGTTGGGCACGTAAAGTGGGGCAATCGTTATCCAGTCATCTTTGGTGATCCTTGAACTCGTACACCTGTCATATGGTTTACAGGATACTTCACGATATATATTTGAAACATGACAAAATACATACACCTATTTTGACCAATGTTAGCTGTAATCGCAGGATACAGCACACACGTGATGAATAAGTCGGAGTAACACACCGAAGGATGCATTCCTTTTTAAGAGGCTTAAGGCAGAAGAATGAAGATGTGTTTATTTCCTTAATGGGCCCATACGCAATACCCTGACTTCCTCGTGGAAATATCAACAATGAAAAGCTGTAGTATGGGAGTTGACATTAGTAATGTCTATTCTATACGACTGATTACTATTAACTACCGAGATCGGGAAAGCAAATAGAAAAGTAAAAGCGAGACTCCTTAAGTCAACTTAGAGCGCGATCCACATCCGTAGGAGGTTAGAGTAGATTTTTGTTGTATGCATGGTAGGATGTTAGCTGCATGTGATATCACCTGAAATGGTGTTTGAATTTGAAAGGTATATTCTTGAAGAGGTGGACATTCATTCTTGCTTTAGAAGTTGGGATGATGCATCGTGAATAGGATAATGCATCGTATATAGTCCCATTAAAAAATGTTAAGTCATGTAGATTATTTCACCCGTTAAAAGACAAATCCACCCCAACAAAAAGTTAAATTGAATAAAAAGAGAAAAATCCAACAAGCATAACACTGAAAAATCATCAAAATCTGATGTAAATTAAGAAATTTATGACATTTTAAAGTTTCGCTTAATTTCTCAAAACAGTTATATGCACATCCTGGTCACTATGCAAATGAGGAGACTGATGACGTCATCCATTCACTATTTTTTTTATTATTATATGAAATATTCTAATTTTCTACTGATTGTCAAGTTAAATTATCAATTCCTCCCTGAACATTTGGAATTAGCATTGTCTAATACTACACGTTTCAGTCAAGATGGTCCTTATTGTCAAATCTGTAAAAATGAAAAATTGAATAATTCAAACAATAAAAAACAAAATAAATAGTGAGTGAGGGACATCATCGTCTGTCTCATTTGCACGTCACTGAGTTGTGCATATCACTGTTTTGTGAAAAATAAGAGAAACTTTAAAATGTCACTTTCTTATTTTAAATCCGATTTTAATGAAATTTTCAGCATTATGTTTTCCTGATTTTTCTCTATTTGTTCAAATCAACATTTTTCTTGGGTGGACTTAAAATAAAATACTACACAATGCAACTGATTCAGTCATGCCAATGTTCTTATGAAAACACCCACAGGGGATATTAAGTGCCCATTTTTAGTCCAAAAAGGACGGCCAAGTCAATAACGCACTTGACGATAATTTTCAATATAAGTAATTGATTCTGTGTCCACTGTGTCAGGCAAAGACGTGTAATTGTTTAGAATGGAATACGAAAACTTATTTTTTTCCACTTCGCCGAGTAAAGAAAAGCAATGGATTTCACATCAACTTGAATCTTTGACTTCACACGACGTTTTCATATATCGAATTTTGTAACTAAAATCAATAGTCAGGGACAGTCATTTTCAACAGTCACTTTCTGTTCAATTCATTTGAATCATCTGCATTTATTCTTGTTTTATAATCTCATTCGTGGCCTATTTTCAATCCCCTCAGTTGAAAGGAATCCCGCCAATTATCTTTGGAAACAATTGATTATAGCAATACCGTAACTTTGAATACATTCAAACCGAAAGTGAAAGAAATCACAAATTGAATCTAAATGCTCTACATTATCATTATCACAATGAAACCGTCTGGAGGATCAATCAATATCTGAAAATGAAAGGATCTCACTTACCTATTTAGGTGCCGTAGATTTACCTCGCCACGAACTTCGTAAAGTTACCTCCCTGTCGGCTCCTGGATACGGGGGTGGTATTCAGTACTTTGGAACAAATAAAGCAATCGACACCGGTAGCAATTCCAGAGAAAGCCAATTCAATAATCTATTCGGATTAAAGGGTTTGATGAAGGACCGGTTATCTGCTCCGATGAAAAACTTAAATATAAACCTTGATAAACTTCAGTCAGGATTAAAAACCCACGTTAAGCTGTCAAACTATACATACGAAAACCCACGATCCACCTCTTTAGTGCATACAATGTTAAAAACTTGAGCACCTGAATAGATTACGACCGTGTAGCACTCAATCAGAGTCTTTTGACTGGTTTCGCCGATGAATGGATGACGGTACCTGATGACAAATCTCTTACAAAATGCCTTAGCATTGGCATCGAATAGGGATCCACCGTACACTATTTACTGGCACTCGTGTGGGAAGTTTCCTTAACAATGGATGAAGGTATAAGTAACGCCTACGTAGTCGTGATTGGCGTGCACTCGGCCGTGCTGGCGTTTGCCTTCTAGTTACTTTTTGCCAGGCGTTCCGAGCAGGAGTCGGAAAAAATATCAGATTACGGTTTGATTTTAGCTAATGAGTTATTTCATGAAATGTCAAATAAATAGTTATCTCATGTCTGTTTTTTCCTAGTTATTATTCACCCATTTACTCTCAATTTACTAGTAACATTGACATTTACAATTAAGGAAAAAAATACATATACAAATAAAAAAAAATGAGGAGAGTGAAAGTTTGACTGGTAGAAAACATTAACTGGATGTGTTTTGTATATATATATATATATATATATATATATATATATATATATGTGTGTGTGTGTGTGTGTGAAGTTATACATGTACAACAGCTTTGGCAACTCTTTTATTTAAATATTGTAAAAAAAATGGATGAAGAGAACAATGGTAGGCGTAGCTTTAATCAAGGTTCCCCAGACCTATCTACCCTTTTAAAAATTGGTGATGCCGAAAAAATGTCTCTGCCGGGAATCGAACCCGGGCCCCCAGCTTTGAACGCCGGTGCCTTAACCACTAGACCACAGAGACGGGTAAGTGGCTAGGGCGACCCCGATCCGATTGACCGTCAGATAGACAGATTTTCGACACCATACCAATTTGTCTATCTGACGGTCAATCGGATCGGGGTCGCCCTAGCCACTAATCCGTCAGATAGACAGATTTTCGATACCAGACCAATTTGTCTATCTGACGGTCAATCGGATCGGGGTCGCCCTAGCCACTAACCCGTCTCTGTGGTCTAGTGGTTAAGGCACCGGCGTTCAAAGCTGGGGGCCCGGGTTCGATTCCCGGCAGAGACATTTTTTCGGCATCACCAAATTTTAAAAGGGTAGATAGGTCTGGGGAACCTTGATTAAAGCTACGCCTACTATTGTTCTCTTCATCCATTTCTTTACAATATATATATATGAGTATATGCACATAGTAACTGCGCTATATAAATGGACATATTATTATCATTATAAAAAAACATTTTCAATCATCACAAACCGTTAAAAACGACAGTTCATGAAAGATGTATAACATCTCATTTTGTGCATTCTGCTCGCATATGACGTCAGAAATTCAAAACATTGAACATTCACTTTAATTATGATTTTCTTCAGATCTTTGATAATAGTAATCGTTTTTCTGCTGTCATTGAAATGAATTTAACATCATGATAAACTTCCCTTTAAAACATTCTCATGAAAGCATTATGAGTGATTGACTGAATTATCGTAGACCTGTATATAGTTTTTCGTTGAATGACTCGTTATTGTGTAAATTCCGTTCCGCTCAAAAAATTACAATAGGGTTGTTTAAGAGTGCATAAAATATAGTAATAGCTGCTTACGGGTATATCATTTTTTCAGCATGATATTCAAACAAAACAACTGTATTAGAAGCCTAGAAATTCATATCGCCCAAGGGCTTCCATTATGCTTATAAAAAAGTTGTATTATTATTGTGACGTCACGCGAACAGAGATCAATTGTATATTTGCTTTAGCTCCCAGTGAACTTTGATAACAATATGAAACATTTTTGTTTTGTCCTCAAAATTTGTGTGTGCATTTGAGGGTGTATGTGAATATATGCATGTATAATCTATGAGTATAGTCAGATAGTGTATGGTAGGAATGGCCACAGATGTTTATCATGTGAATAGTATTTACTGACACCGATACGTGAAGGATTGCAAAAATGCAAAGTTGTTTTAACAACTATAATTGAAGAGCAAAATATATATCTCATGCTTGGAAGGTGCAGCCATCAATGTCACATTTGAATTCATTCTGATCTTTTAGTAAACCAAATGGTGCACTGCAGAACATTCGAATTTACCCAAACAGCAACAAACAAATAATAGTGACTTTTAAAGTAAAAGGCTTCCTTTACATCCCAATTGACTATATCCCAATCTAGTATTTGAAGAGCTTGATTCCAGAAGGAGCTAAATTCACTTTTGACCAAAATTGATTTTTTTTTACACAAATATATGTATCTTTGACGTGGGAATCAAATACAACATATCGCATTTGATTATTTTTTTTGGAAAGGTTGGTATAAATTGATTGCAAATTTGAGTTTTGTTCCAAAAGGAGCTAAATCCAAAACAGTTTTGTTCCAAAAGGAGCTAAATCCACTATGCGGTTATTCAAAATTGGTAATTTTTCCTATTTTACATAAATTTATGCATTCATATTTTTAGGTACATGTTGTGGATACAAGTTTACACCATCAGTGCAAATTTTGCTGAAAATATCAGAATTTTACAATGTTTATGAACATGTTTGGATTTAGCTCTTTTTGGAATTAGATATCGAAAAGTCGCCGTCCTTAGAAAAGATGACAAAATATCTTTCTTTTTCTATTTTTGTAATTTTCAACGGATATATGTCAGAAAAGATATTAAATGTATTCTGCTAGCCACATTTATGTGTTTCGTATTCAATTTCTAATATCAAAAATGTTTAAATTGGCAAAAATTAACATTTTACTCAGGTTTTGTTCCAAAAGGAGCTAAATTCATGAAAAATAACATTTCAAAATACTTTTGAAAATTTACAATGAATGCTAGATTTTTGAAATCATGATTTGATTAATCTAAGTTGATAGTACTATCATACATATCAAAATTTAACAGCAGTAGCTATGGAAAAGTGGTGAATTAAAAAACATTGATTTACAGAAAAATACCAAAAGTGGATTTAGCTCCTTTTGGAACAAAACTCTTCATTTATACGCAAATACAGACATAATGGTAATCCAACCAGTCTCTTCATAAAATTGACTAAAATTTGATTTTTTTTTTTTTTTGCTTGTTATTTGTTGTTTTTTCTTCGTTTTGTTGTGTTTTGTTTTGGTTCTGCATTGCTTCGCTTTGCTTTGCTTTGGTGTAAAGGATTCAATTCTACCAGACGTGTTTGAAATAAATGGGAAAATGGCCAAAAGACTCATTGGATGAACAGACATCATTTTGAATTCTTGTCTATTCGAAATGAACTACTATACCAGGGACTTGGGTCATTCTTATAGTCTTCTACTCAATTCCATTTCTATTTTTGTCAAGGATTCGGATGCTATAAACTTTTCATGGATGCGCAGAATGACCTAGCTCTTGAACTCGGGACATCTAAACATCCCGCTATCAATCACAATAAAACATCATCCTCTACTCACACAACACCTGGCGTGGCATCAAAGGGGTATTTAGTGTCCAGGGTCTGTTTCAGAAACACCTGCGCTCGAACGCAATTCTAAAAATCAAGCGCAACATGATTGTTAACCAATGAAATTAGGGTATTAGACACTTGTGATTGATTGATTGTTTGATTCATTTATTTATTCATTTAATACTTGCGCATAAACTCTGCAACGGGCCTAATATCAGTTATCGTGATACATTTCCACAAGGCGGTCCTATGTAGGGATGGGGGTCACCCCTTTCCCATTGATTATTCAAGTAGTGACGAAAAAATAGGGGGAAATGTAAAAAGAAGAAGAAAGATAAGAAGAAGAAGACTGAAGAAGAAGGAGAAGAAAAAAAAAGAAGAAGAGGACTGAAGAAGAAGATGAAGAAGAAGAAGAAGGGGGAAGAGTAGAAAAAGAAGAAAAATAAAAAGAAGATGGAAGACGAGGAGAAGGAGAGAAAGAAGAAGTAAATTTAAGAAAAAAGAAGGAGAAAAAGAAGAAGAAGGAGAAAAAGAAAGAGGATGAGGAGAAGTAGGAGAAAAAGAAGAAGGAAGAGGAGGAGAAGAAGAAAAAGAAGTAGAAAGAGAAGAAGTCGAAGAAGAAGAATAAGAATAAGAAGAAGTAAAGGGGAATTGAGTATCTATACACAGGTCTCTGTCGTGTAACCTTATTTTTTCCCTGTAATTTGAATGTATAATGTGTAATGTGAAACAAAATAAAGTCACATTTATGTTACATTCATGTTACCTCACCCCTAAAAACTCTCTCGTGATACCCTTGCCTTTCCAACGATCCGGTTAAACACAATCAATCATGCACAATCACACTCATTGCCCTGGGAAAGTAACATGAAAAGACATTTGAAGTACCTCGGATTTATCATGAGATATATTTGCATTAACAAAAGGTCAATTAAATGCTTTCAAATACATTCAGTATTATTACCTTTTTATTTAACTCTTAGCTCTTTACGCGCCTTGAGCACTCTACAGAGTGGATTTGGCGCTTTATAAGTCACATTATTATTATTATCATTGTTGTTTGTATGAACACTGGCTAATGCAATTTTACATTTGGGCCACGTTAAGTGTGTACCACATTGTGTTCACAGTGTGGAACACAATGTGAAATCCCCTTCTCATTGTTAAATTTGAGAATTTTCACATATTCACATGGTCGACCATGTGAACAGTCACACTGGTGAGGTGTCCGCAGTGTGAAAACATCTTCACACTGTTGAATTTGAAGATTTTAGCTGTGTGAATAATATTTTATATAGTCCACTATGTGCACACACTGTGGTCACACTGTGTGTCACTGTTTTCTTTCCAGAAGAGTATCAACGTAGAGAGTTGATGACAGTTGGATAAAAACGTGTCTACGAAAGGCTGAAAAAATTAATGCAAACATATGAGCGTCAAAGCGTCAATTTTTTTTCTGAATAATTAAAAAGTATTAAAAAATATCAAATCATCAGATTTTTTCTCCAATGACTAAAATGCAGCAAATTATAATCCCTGCCATTTCAAGTTATTTTCATAGCGTTATAATAGCACATTTTGATTTGGGCTAATCAAAGACCATAGTGCAATACATATACCCTAGTCACTTAGGATGAAACGGAAGGTAAATATAACTTTACAAGCAAGTATGTAAAATAATCAGATGATTATAATTCAGAACCAGAATAGCATTGATTGGATCCAAGCAATACATAATGTATCGTTGTTATATAAGATATAAACTAGTACCAGGTCACTTATAACTTGAACGATAACAGATTTTTAATCTTCTTTTTTCTTGAAGGGGCATACGGAGTATCCCAAATCTCAGCCAACCCCTTAATACCGCTAGCATTGGTCGTGTTGACATCGTGATTATGATACAGATGCGTATACGATATGGGATTCTGAATTTGACCAAAGGGATCGGGTATATCGTTTCTTTTGAAAGTGTATCGAATGTGCCCTTGTGCTCAGAGCATTGCTCATGTGATTCGAAAATGTTACATTCTTCCCACCAAGTTCAATAAATTATGTACATTTACATAATTTCATGTATTGAAATTCGGAATGTCCACCATATACCCCCATAAAATAAATAAAACTTATTAATTACGCAACGGTTAAAAGATATCATTATTCAATTCAATTCAATGCGTATTTATTTTCACTCATAAAAAGCAATCGACAAACATATAAACATACAATATATATGAATACGCAATAAAATTTGAAGTAAACATGAGTGAGGGCAGTGGCAAGAAAGGACGAACCTTATAAACGCCAACCCAAAATACTGCTTGATAGATTTGACGTATGTATTTGTTATAAATATTCTCATTTGATATGATAACACCAAATGTTTAAATTGATTTTGATTGTGCGTGGATAAAAAAAACCCTGTATCCATCTATTTCGGCAAGTATGTTTTAAATATTTTGATTTCTTAAGCATTATGTCACTATGCAATTGATTATCATATATTCTTGTACTTGTTTTGTAAAATATTCTGCAATTCAGCCTTTGGCTGCAAATGAATTTTAATAAACCATTACCATTTCCAACGTAAAAATTGAAATGAAATATAGAAATTACACTAAAAATAAGATTACAAAAAGCCAAACAATTCCTGGACAAAACAAAACTATAATTCTGAATTGAAGTAATAACGGTTCTTATTCATTAAACTGTTAAATGCAAAAAAGGTATCCTTTTACACACCTGAATAGTTATTAAACCTTATTCTCGCTTTGGATTCTGTCCATATCCTCAAAGAAAGTTTGATTTTTTTTTCTTTTAGTTTTGTATTTTTCTTTGAACATTTTTATCTTTCAATTTTAGTTTTCAAATTGAATTTATCGACACTATTTTCGACTTTTCGACTTTCCACGATTTCTGAAAAGCACCCACAGCGGGGATGTCTTTGCAGTTTACGAGATATCCAATTCCGTAGCAGGGCAATTGAATTGGTAGGGATAGGCCTGAATCATGTGCATACACGGTCCTAGATTCCTTACGGAATTCTTTTTAAAAGAGCTTCATTTTATAGACGAATTTACAATGACCCGATGTCTATAGTACATTTCTGAAAGTTTTGTTCCCTTTTTTTTTTGTCGTTTTCATATTCCTATATATTTCTTTGTAAGACTTCTTATATTCTTTTCCATCTTCCTTTCAACTTGCTTTTTCTTATTTTTCTCATTCGCCTCTCTTTCGCAAGGGATCACCATTTTCAGCACATCATTCAATTTTGATATTTTGGACATATATACAAAAAATGTAAGCTTAGGTAATCGCCACTCTTAATCATAACGTTCCATGATTAAAATCGCGATTGCATATGGGGAAGAAGATAGGCAATGGCACATTTTTTAAAGAAATTAGTTAATAATGATTAACATGAGTAAAATGGATGGAGGAAGGAAAGAAGAAACGAGATATTGAGGAAAAAGAACTCGATTGTAAAACTACGTATACCAATATTTTCATTCACAGAAGAAAAAAATAATGACGTCAACGTTAAGTCGTCTCGCTCCGCCCCTTGTCAAAACATCATTGTGACGCCACTGACATCAGACTCCATGTTGCGGGGATAGAAGCACATTATTATTAGAATGTCCTTTAATTGGTGTACGATAACAAGAATATGGGAGAGAAATAGAAGTCAGATTTGTTAATTTACCCCCCACTCTACTAGCTAATGTTGTTTCCCCAGCTCTGCTGACGCCACGCGCAAAGTTTGAACGCATCACGTGATACTGGCGTGTTATCCAATGGTATGACGTAGTGTCCGTCAAAACGGACACTATTGAACCTCAAATATTTACAAGGAGATTGAGTAGCTTGTATAGTTTATATTCAATAAGGCAAGCCACTTTTGTCGAGAGCTAAGAAAAAAATAAGCGAATTTATCACAACACGCTGAGAGACAACTCTTTGTATCATGTTTGAATTTCCTATCTACACGAGGGTAAACTGCCGTTTCGTCTATTGCCAACTCGTCCACTCATCACATGGTCTACCTTCGTTTAGTCTAATGCCATTTCGTCTATCGACACTTCGTCTAAAAATAATTTGGTCTAATAATAATTTGGTCCAATAATTACTTCTTCTAATCACCGGTTCGTCTACAAGCATTTCGTCTAATAACCAGTTGGTCTAATACCCATTTTCTTTTCATTCATTTCACCCAATTAACACTTATCCAATTAGACCAAATTGTTTATGGACTAAATGGCTATTGGACCAACTGGTTATTAGACGAAACGGTGAGTGGACGAAATGAAAATTAGACCATGTGGATAGTGGACGAATTGATGATAGACCAAATGAAAGTAGACGAGTTAGTAATTAGACAACTTTACGTTAGACCAGTTGTATTGCTATTTTTTATAATTATACTATGCGTACTTTCAGTTTTATAATGAAATTGCAGTTTGTATAAAAAGTTTATAGAAGTAATTTGTTAGATGTTTTTATCTGCCATTTAAAAATGATCTGTCTATCGAATACAGGTACCACAAAAAATATATTTTGCTAAAGTTCGAGTTGACACTGAACCCTTTTTATAAAAAAATGAAAGCAATGAACTGAATTCAATATAAGCAGTATAAATCAAACGTAAAGTGTTTTTAATTAAACGATTAAACAGGTTAAACGATTTTTTGTTCTTTGTACATTAATGGTCACTCCATTGCATCGATGGGATACATCAATAAAGATTCGTTTGTTTCCATTTGCTATACTGTTTATATGACTGGCAGTTGACTATTGAATAACCTCAGCTCTTATGCGTAGTATGTGATTAAATGGATAGATGTATGTAAAGTTAACATGATGCCAGTTATTCCGTCAAGTTCCAAATCGATCATTCTATACTCTTAAGCTCCATAAGCATCATAGTCGAGTGAAGTATTCCTTTATCGTTCATTTTGAATTCTTTGTCAGAGTCAAAATCATTCTCTTGAGAAACTTTGCTTTATGCATGTACATCGTAGCTTCTCTTCTCTTCCTACATTATACTTTTTAAAAATATAAACTTGGCAAACTAAGGTTTATTATGTTTGTGTAGTAATGTAATATTTTCAGTCTGCCATTCAGCGAGTCAGAAATTAAAATAAATAGCCGACTTTTATACATCCCATTTGACAATTTCTCTAATGGAGCCATCAAAAGAAACGCATAGGCTTCTATATACTACAAAGATGAAGAGAGAATCGAAATTTCAGGTCAGCAGCTCGTAGCAGACTTTTAAACCCATCTGCAATGCAAATTGAAGCAATATTGGGGCAGCGAAGGTGTGGAAAATTCGATTTAAGAGCCCCGTTTCGTTTACTTTTTAGAGAGCCTCGCGTCGACCGGGAAAGCAATGTTCTAAGGACGGGGTAAAGTAATGAGCACTGTTATGTTATGTGGGTTCTGATGTTATTAAGGGGAAACTATTCTTATTACATTGAGAATATTGAAGGCACCGTCACTCAGTTCAGTGGCGTGGTTCGTCATCCGTATGAAAGTTGAAGGGGGAGTGGGTGCGGGTCACCTGGTCTACAGGCCCAGACCCAGATGAAAACATCGATCAATTAGCGGTCTTAACAAACCCAGATTGGAAACCTTGAACAACAAGCGGGTCTTTACACAAGACTACACAAATACAACTTATATACAGATGTAATTGACAGGGACTTGAGGCTGCATACTCAGTTCACTTTCCTCGTCGAGTAAAGGGTCTGCAAAGCAAACTAGGTGCCACCCGCTCCATTTTCAGTGCTACGTCAGGCATATTCCCATTGGCTTTACGTGTCGAGTGAAAGACAACATATAAGAAAATTTGTTTAAATATTTTATATTATCATAAATAGTAGTAGTAGTAGTAGTAGAGGTAGAAGTAGGTGCAGTAGTAGTAGTAGTAGTAGTAGTAGTAGTAGTAGCAGTAGTAGTAGTAGTAGTAGTAGTAGTAGTAGTAGTAGTAGTAGTAGTAGTAGTAGTAGTATAGTAGTAGTAGTAGTTGTAGTAGTCGTAGTAGGATTAGTATCCTTATGTCTATATACGTCATAAAAAACACCACATATAAAGCTTCACAAATACCGTGTTAAAACTGTGACTCGGCATGGGGGTTCGACATGCGAGTCCTGCTCAACACGGCAATTTTATGCTGTGTAAACGCGATCAGTGTGATCCGCGAGCCGTTTCAAACATGGGTTGTTGTTGTTTTTTTCCGCCAAAATGGTAGGTTTCAACCCGCGAGTCGAGTCAGACTTGCCTAGTTTTTCGTGTGTAAACAGAAAGCCGTGTCGAACCCGCATGACCTAGGTCAAACACGGCATATCCGTATCCGTCTCTTCTACTTCCGTTAGTGATCCACGGGCCGTGTCGAACTCGCCATTTTTCAGTATGAACACGATCACAGTTGCCCTCTTCGCACCGTTCGATCTTGCTTGAGGATTCAACACTCCAGCCGAATCGTGCATGTGTAAACACGATGTGAATCGCCGATACAGTCAATTGAAAAAAAAAAACACTTCCTTGTGATATGAACCCTAATCGATATTGTGTCATCAAATACCGCCCTTGTCGACATATTGTCCCGAAGCTCTGCCCGGTGTAACCCTCCCAGAAAATCGTAGCCTTGGACCTATCGACTTTCTTTTACTCTGGTTATCTTATTCTTTATGCAAAATTGTGTAAATTGCCGCACACTTTGTTACACATGTAGACTAACGAAGTGATTTCCGTTCGACCCTCTTTAAACGATTTAATACAGTGATGCCACAGTCACAACAACGAAACCGACTCCAGACCGATCAAAGCTATTGCACTGTACAAACAATTAATATTGGGTAAAATTTTTACCACCACGAGGGTAATATTGTCTCCAACCAATTTGTGGCAGTATTTTACCCAACGCGGGAAGCATATTGTTCAGTATGGTTAGAAAATAAGAAGCAATTACTTTAGAATGGGCACAATTTTCATCACATTGGATAACTAAAAATGCCCAATGTTGGTTCGACACAAAATTACCCTCATGGAGCACTTTTACCCAATATTGCCCATAACATATCATCTCTCGGTTTGGAGCCGGTTTTGTAGATGTGACGGGGGCATGACATGGGTTAGCAGGTATGGCGGAAATGACCGTGGAATGACCAAATGTGAATAAGCTTAATAAGGTGCACAAGACGTCTTTATTACAACGTTTGGCGGTGAGAATAAGTGGAGGAACAGAAAGAAGAGAAGGGGAATGATATACAGTGCGTACCAGAAAAAAACGAAACCAAGAATTATTTATGATTTATCATAACTTACTCACATATACAATATAAAAAAGGGCTATCCTTGAAAATTCTCTTTCCTCTGATATATCTTCGAAGATTCCTTATCCATACAATCATGAGTGATGAAAACAATTTGATGTAGGGATACCTACACGAAGTTTGTCGGAGGTATTTAAGTTTCACTAGAAAAGTTTAATATCTGTTCTTTGATTTGATACCTTTAAATCAGAAAATGATCACTCATTAACGAGGTTAGATCTCTTTGAATAATGATTGCACTTCTATGATATCATTTAAAAGATTACCTACTTTAAGCTATCGCAGAGTTAACAAATCACTTTTCGTATGGCTGATCGTCGACAAGACGTAGTCAGGGGCGGCGGAACCGGGTGGGGGTGGGCAGGGGGGAAGTGTCTCCCTCCCTCCCCCCCCAAAAAAAAAAAAAAATGCCCGTACGAAAAATGGAAAATGCCCTTTATTCAAAAGGAAATGTGCCCTTTTTCAAAATAAAATACTCTTTTTTAATTAAAACATATTTACATAATAGGACCTGCATCTTAGGTTTGAAAATCACAAAATTCTTGGCTCACGCTTTGCGCTTGCATCAATTATTGTTTAGTAAAAGGTCATGTTCAAAGTTACAAAAATGCATAGAATGTCAAGTTTTCAGGTTAGAATATCACATATTTTATGGCTCGCGCTTCGCGCTCGAATCAATAATTGTTCAGTAAGATACTCGTCCTGTTCATACAAAAATGCTTAAATGTCCAGTTTTTAAGTTGGAATATCACACATTTTTGGCTCGTGTTTGCGCTTGCACAAATTATTGTTTATTAACATGATTAAGGTTGTAATTCTGTTTCTGGTTAAATGAATTGCCTAGAATGTCCAGTTTCAGGTTGGAATATCAGATTTTTCAGCTCGCGCTTCGCGCTCGCATTGTCCGATCGGTGAGATATGTAGCCCGTATCCTGGTCATGAGTCACTAAATGCACCTTTTCTGGTCTGTATATTAAACATTTCAGCTCACGCTTCGCGCTCGCAGAAATTGTTTATTTACATTCACATTCTTTTTCACTATTACAAAAACTGCTCGGAATCTTTACTTTTCATGTCTTATTACATGAAATTTTCACAAGTTTGAGCTCGTGATTCGCGCTCGCATCATCTTGCAAGGACGCCCTTTTAACCGTAATTAGGTCCATAATTGACCAAAAAGCGAGTTCTACAACTTCAGATTTAAAGAAAAAAATCCAAACCGCTCGCGAAAAATAAAACCTAAGTATATATATATATATATATTATCATTGTTCAATACTCACCTACACCCGACAAAGGAAAGTTAATTGGTGGTGTCGAGAATCTGTTTATCTGACGGTCAATCGGATCGGGGTCGCCCTAGCCACTAACCCGTCTCTGTGATCTAGTGGTTGAGGCACTGGCATTCAAAGCTGGGGGCTCGGGTTCGATTCCCGGCAGAGGCATTTTTTCGGCATCACCAATTTTTCCCAAGGGTAGATAGCTCTGGGGAACCTTGATTTGAAGCTACGCCTACCATTGTTCTCTTCATTCATTTCTTTCACAACATATTTAAATACAAAGAGTTGCCAAAGCTGTTGTACATGTATAATGTCTCACATTTATATATATATATATATATATATATATATATATATATATATATATATATACACTGTAAAAAAATAAAGTGCTAATTTAGCACTTACAGTGCTTGAATAGTGACTGCACTTCGAGTGCTAATTGTCTAGTTCAAATTCAAACTAGAAAGTCCGCACTCGTAGTGCAGTCACTATCCAAGCACTGTAAGGGTTGAATTAGCACTTCATTCTTTACAGTGTTTCACCAATCAGAAATCACTTCAAAAAAAACTTTGTTCAACTTTATTACTACAAAACACACAACTTCTTCACACTGATGATAATCTCCGTTTGCACCAAAATGCCCTTTTTGGCATTTGAGTGCCATTTTTGGCTTTGCCCCCCCCCCCTCCCCCAACGAAAATACGTTCCGCCACACCTGGACATAGTCTTGAAATAAAACCTAAGCTAAGTTCGAAATTACATTTCCCCCCCCCCCTCCCTTCATTGCCCTTCATGTAAAGTAAGAAATTAAAATCGAGACAGAACTACAATGTAGAATACCTAGCCATATACAGAGCAATCACTACAAAACATGCAGCGGTCTGCAATCCACATTGCCACGTATATCCCACTGGGGCGTTCCCAATATTAAGTATCTACATGACTTGGGGGCACGTATGTATTTTGATGGCGGGAAAATGCATAAATAACATGTATTTTTCATTTTTTTTTTTCATTCGATCCCAGGGTAAATGAGACAAGAAGCGTCCTCAATCGGGGTAACCTTGATTTGCTTGGGCCCTGTCTCACAAACTGCGGCTGACAAAGAGTCACCATTGATCGATCACTCTCACTTATGGCAATCCAACAATGTCATATATATATACACCCACCCCCCACACGCACACCACACCCACCCTCACGCACACACACACACACCATATATATATATATATTGGGTGGGTGGATGTGTGCGTGTGTGTGTGTATATATATATATATATATATATATATATATATATATATATATATATATATATATATACATATATATGAAATTTATACGTTGTCCCTTTTGATACAAAGAAGAGCATTCTCTGGGTGATTCACAAAGATCTAAATGTGTACTTGAAGTCGCACTTCAATGTCCAGTTTGCGGTATATAAGGCATCGCCGTTATCATTGGTTAAATCATATTACAAAACGCGCGCTATACTGCCTATTAATCAATAGGATTGCGCGTTACACACATGCGCGAGTAGGAATGTATGACTGTAAGTCACACTTAAAACTTTGTGACCCCCCCCCCCCCCCATGATGCATATATAGTTTTTTTAATGTGTACACTTCGATTTAGAAAATACTTTAAACGGATGTATGCAATCGAGATGTTGAGTTGCTGTTTTTTCCACATAGTTGTGATTGATCGAATCAATCGTAACTCTTTCTAAGATGGGGCCCTGTTGGGTGCTTCATGAAGCTGTTCGTTAGTTAAGAGCGACTTTAAGAACCGTTACGACTGGTAATCCTTTTTACGCACTTGATAATCTTCAATGAACATGTAGTGGTGATTATCATTTACCAGAAGAAAGGATCACCAGTCGTCCTTAAAGTCGCTCTTAACTTACGAACAGCTTCATGAAACGAACCCCCGTTTTATTTCAGTTGGGCTGTCGAATCCCCATGTGTTCATGGAAATAGAATATAAAAAAGGTACCCCTTGGCAATGTTGGGAGAGCTGAGAGAGTCACCAGAAATCTCAAACCCAGATTTTGAAGTCATATTTCCAGTGGCTATCGACGGGATGATAGCAGGTGAAGATGTCAAAGTAACGTCTAAATCAAAGCAAGGAAAAAATGAGAATAAGGGTAATTATTTGACTATCCGTTGCTTGGATTTATTTTTCTCTGAACGATTTTGGGGTGTGTTTTTTTCCATTTTAATGTGGATACTTCTTCTCTGACAGTAAATGTATTTAATTTTTTGGAACTTCGATTCGATGGAAGATGATTTCTATGATTATTCAACATCATGATAATGAAGTTAGCAAGGAGTGATAAGGATATAAAGATATCATTATTGGCATTACATATACGTCGACCAAGATGCTCGTTTTTGATATGCAGGGTAAAAAAGCGATTATCTGTACGTACCTCAAGGGTGTACAATGTGACCAACTTTTTTTATTTCATTGTTAGGATACAAATCAAACAAATATGAATATATAGCTATATACATATGAAAATATGGTTTCAGACAAATATAGCTATCATGAAAGGAGATCATTAAGTCACGAATAAATATTAGTCTTGCAGCACACAGTGTTAACATTGTCTAAACCTTGAAAACAGATTTTAACTGAAAAAATAGAGGGAACAACTTTGATCTAATAATGTCAAGATCAAATCAAAACGTTTTATTTTTTTGAATATTCTCATATAAATACACGGGAGATCCCTATTTGCAAATGCAAAATGTGTTTTTAAGAGAAAATTATATCTAAAAATGATAGATAGTAAAATGATATCTCATCTGTACACACAGGCACGCTTCTGTCTCTCTGTCTGCCCCCCCCCCTCTCTCTCTCTTTCACTATATCCCTGGTTTCTCCTTCCTTCCCCCCTTCCCTTCCCTATTTTCACTTTCTTTCAATAATGCTTCTTTTCTGAAATATGCAACATAACGACAAATCCCACTCTTTCACTGGCGTACAGAAAAAAATCAGGACCAAGAAAAATCGAGAGAAGAGGAAAGAAAAGAAAAGAGAAAGATCAAAATATTATATTATTTTGTTAATATTATGTCAAAATCTGTCACATTTTTTAAATAAATATTGAAATCATTGCTCGCTCGCTTGAATTTTTTTTATATAAAATTTAAGCGAAACGCCATAGCTAGCCCCCTTCAAAATTGTTGGCTCATTACGCCACTGCTCTCGCTCATCTTCTCCGTGTATGTTTCATTTCAAACATATCATTTTTTTTACGTTGACATTGTCAGTCTTAGGGTGCGTTTATCCGCCACTTTTTTACCCTAGAATCATGATCTGAATCATGATTCAAATCACGATTCTGCAGAATCACGATTGCGTTTAGTCGAAATTGAATATAATCATGATTAGAATCACAAACATGAAACACGAAAAAAGGGGCGTTTGGAAAGACGTTTCTGCAGAATCACGTACGAAAATGTTCGAATAAACGATATCGTGATTACAATCATGATTCTATGACCTCACTGTTGTGTCGGGCTATTTTCGGTTTGACTCTTGCCAAGCTCAAGGCGCTCTATATGTTCATTGTATGTACATGATTATGTACTACGCATGCATTTTTTGTCATGTTCAAGTTCTGTGTTGGTCATCGCATCGTCCACTACTTTTCATTTTTTGGTCATGTCTTCAACTTCAAGTTCTAGTAAATGAATTATCTGGACAGACAATGATCTCAGTTGTTGTTGAGTATACAGTATCAATATTAAATTGGATCTACGCTGAAATTCACTTCCGAACACCATTTTGGATAAACTAACAAAATGAATAGAAGCATATAGAAGTAAACAAAATGAGGTATAGACTGAATTCTGGAAGCAAAAGATTTTTCGAGAGCCGAAACAGGTGCGAAAAACTTCCTCTGTCAAACTGCGCACTAGTGATGCGCACTGGATTGGCCCGAATCTGAGGAGAAACGGCATTGGAATGAAGGTCGTCTAAACGCTGATTCTGTGATATTGTGATTCATGTTTGTGTTTTGAATCATGATTCAAATCATGATTCAAATCATGATTCTGGCTTGAGGTCGCATAAACGCAGCCTTACAGCAAGGATCAAACCCGTCAGTCAGTTTACTGCTTGTAGGAACACACCTCACTTCTCTAACCGAGGCTTTTAGAATGTTTATTTTTCTGTTTGAAGACAAATTGCATTAATTCATCTCCATCAACTACTTTGACGAGGAAGAACAAAACGGGGAAAGAAGACAAACTTCCGTTAAAGCCCCGCCTTTACAACGGTCGCAATCTGCGCCTTGCATGGTTATTGCGCCGCTGAGGAGACGAAGGAAGTAATCGGTACACGCCCCCAGCGATGAGGCGTATCAAATAAGCAGTCTATCATTGTTAGGGGCGCTCTGGCTGCGAGTTCAATTGCAAAATTGTGACCCGAGACGCCCAACAGTTGAAGTAGAAAATCGATAAACTGCAAGAGGAGACTGTAAGGGAGAGATGGGAAAAAAGTTGGTTTGACAAACTGATTTCTTGGAGGAAACGTTATATTCTCCTTATTGTTGCAGTCACCGTGGTCACTCCTTTTCCATTCCGTTTGTTTATGCATATACGCACACATTTTGTTTGTGTTGTAAAATTGATTTTTTTTTTTCTTCATACCGACTGAAAGCGAAAATCTGACAATATATTTTAAATAATAATAATAAAAGCTGGATTTATAAAGCGCTTTTTGCCCGAGGATACAAAGCGCTGTCACTATTACCCCGGCTTTAGCTCGAGCTACCATCACCGGTGCTCAGTGCATGCAAGGAATTACTCCTGCCGGGTACCCATTCACCTTACCTGGGTCGAGTGCAGCACAGTGTGGATAAATTTCTTGCTGAGGGAAAACACGCCATGGCTGGGATTCGAACCCACGACCCTCTGTTTCAAAGGCGAGAGTACGAACCACTAGACCACGATGCACCCACAAATAGTTAGCGAGGTATTTTGGCAAACTAAAATACTTCATTTCCTGCGCAACTATGACTACTCATTCATGTTGTAGTTTTTTTTCTTTTTTTAAGAGAAGCAAGAGATGGATGGTTAAAAATATACTCATGATAAAATACTTCAGAATATGGCGCATCTTTACTGGACAAGGCTCGAAAGGTTAGATGACCCCTTTTGTTCTGTCGATTTGTCAACCACCACATGTGGTTGATAAACCTTGCTAGGTGTAAAAGATCAGACTTTTCTTCAACTCGTTAAACGGCTCGTCATCATGGCCCTGGGAAGCGGGGGTGAAGCACCCCCCCCAAAAAAAAAAAAATTCCTGGGGTGCTGCGTGTATTATTTTCTATAGGCTGCAACCGCAGGAATTCTGGAAGATGTGTAAAAGTCATAAAGATGTAACCAAAATGCCCTCTTTTTTTTTCATTTTTTACTTTTCAATTTTCTCAAGACGAATTTGATCTCCATTTGGTGGTGAAAACCCCCTTTTTTTTTTTGCTTTTTCAAAATTTACATCAGCACCCCCATAAAAAAAACAAATCGTTCCCAGGACCCTGCTCGTCGTTTGAATTTGTGTGACTTTCAGTGTATATATATATTTTTATTGATTTGAATTTTTTCTACCTTCTATCATGCTACTACCTACGTCTGTATATACACCCACTCCCTATATAGAGCTGTTCATCTCGTTATGATCAAAATGATAAGTTAAGAACATGTACCCCATTAAGGCGATTTCCCAAGCACGGTTATTTCAATATCTTGACCAAAATTTATAAGCCTTTGTAACTATAGTTCCGCGGGCTCATTTTAAACACACTTGTTAAAATGTTCCTTCCCTTGTCAGATGTCCTTTTACTTTAATTGGATTAACGTGAGTTATATATCCCTATACAGCAAAAGGACGACCATGAGGAGAACGAAGGAAAATGCTCAATACAGGATGCGCACAATTGGGTATGCAATATAAATGTTCAATATGCATTTATTCACTTCACTTATATTAATGATGCGAAGGGCAACATCTTCATACGCATACAATGTATTATTCCAAAGGATGTTTGAAGTTCTTGCAAAGTGTATAATAATACAGGGGCCGCGGAAGCGGGGGCTGTGGTGCTTCAGCCCCCACCCCCTCACACACACACACACACATTTTTTTCAAAAACTTGTACAAAAACCCCCAAAATGACCATATGATTGTGATTTTTTGCATGATCAGCCCCCCCCCCCCCCCCCATTTGTAAAACGTTCCGCGTCCCCTGTAATAAGGCTAACTCAAGCCCACCTGGTTAGGAAAGCATTTGATAAAACAGATATAGACCCTGGTTGTCATTGATAATTGTTATAAGCTACTTAAATCCTTGCATCTGATTGGCTCAGAACCAATCAGTCTATTGATTATACTATTTCTTCGTGAAACACTTCCCATTACAAAAAATGTGATGAATCAATCGATTTGTACTAAACTTATTGCTGTGATTATTGTACAGCCAATAGAATTCGGCAGACCCGGAAAAAGGGTCATTACCTTCATTTACGAGAAGCGTATTGACGGCATTCTATTTGGTCCATCATTATTCGTGTATTTTCAAATTTTATGGGGGGCTCCCGAATCTTTCCTCATCCCTTAGATCCTCCCTTGTTCGGAGAGCATTCTCAGATGGCGTTGAAAAGGTGGGTCAAACTGGTTAGAAGGCAGGAATTTGGGAAAGAAAATAGAGACAGAGAGAGCAGAGCGAGTTAGCACAACGAGCAATAAATGCTCGGGATGACTTCTGGCGTTCGGGCTTTAGTATTTTCATGTATCAGAATATTTAGTGTAAAATCTCTCCTAGGGGGTAATTCCCAAACAATCAAAATATGTTTCAAGTTGTTTCGCGACATCATCAGCCCTCCTCCTCGAAAGGAGCATCATCGATCGCCGTGAACGAGATCGATGGGCTCCATTGAAAACGGTTTCTTTAAACAGCGTCTCGGGAGTGTCCAGCCTTTCTTCCCGATGAATCGCCCTTTTATTCCCTCTAATGATTACCATTATTACACGAATCCTTTATTCTGCATTAATGGCAGAAAGAGATTCCTCCTTGGGGCAGATTAAGACAACCCCTTGAGTGTATTTATAGGAAATTTTCGTAAACACCCCCTGACAAAATCCCTTAAGCACTAAACAAGAACACGTATTTAGAAGATCATGCATAATGGATATGCAGGACCGTTATGTTTGCCCATGTACTCAAGAAAACAACATGTGCAACGCGGGCGAGATTATTGATGAATTTATTATTAGAAACCATTCAATATCATTAAGTTCATCTGATTGACAACATTCTTTGGTTCTTCCATATAAAGAGAGTGCCCGTCAATCTATGTTGCATGCATTGCTTCGAAGTGTGTTGCGCATTATTGGAATACATCATCTTTTGAAACAAAAAAAATCTTGTGCGTTGGACAACATGTGTTACTCGGGAATAGCGTATAGTCTCAAAGTTTCGATGAACCAATAGTGGTATTTGACATTTCAGGTAAGTTATTTGCCTTTAGAATTGCGTATCGATTAATATTCAAAAGTGAAATCTATAAATAAATTAGCTCGTTAATTAAACCATTCTTATAATAGTGATATAGGATTGTAATGTGTATTTTCTAAGTTAATTAGTAGTTTGTAGCATTTATTGGATTGTTCTGAATGTTTTTAATGAAATATATGGCATTCCGTCATGTCTATTTGTTTGTTTTTCACAAATGACTGATAAGTTATTCTAGGTTGAATAAGCAAGGTTTAAAAAATAAATCCTTAGTCTGATCCATATATTTGCTTGGGTTGGAAGTCCAATGAACGTGCATGCATGCCAATTGCATAATGAGCCTGGTTTCAAATATACTTCTACAATTTAAGAAACAAGAAATTTTCATCTCACTGACTTCATGATGATTCTGTAAGGGTTTTTTTTTTTCCATAGTAATATCCAGCTTATCTCCATTTTTCTAATTATTTCTTGTTGTTTACATGATCACCAATTAGATATATTTTATCGAATCCCTAGTGAGCATCACTATAGTAACCAACAGACAGGAAGTTAGTTAACCAACCGAATACACTGCCTGTCCGAATTCCCACAGGCTTTTAAAAAACCTACAACCATTGGTCAACTCAGGAAATAAATATGAACCCACAGCCAAGACAGTTCTGGGCGTTAATTAACTGGTATGACTTCACTGCCTTCTGATTTGTGATTACTGAGATTTTTCTTTGGAGGTAGCGGTAGGATATCATGATATTTATCTAGAATTAAACTCACTGTTCTTTTTTTAATATAATACTCATCACGTCTCTTTTCAACCATCTGTGTATAGTCCTACATGGATGGCTCCCATATCTAATACCTAGTGGCAGCGTGAATGGTGACCTGATCTTGGAGCGCAGCATGACCTCTAAAGCAGGCAATCTTCTTGTGAGTGTGGTAGGAGAAGGGAAGCCGGTCTATATGTGGAAGAGAAAGTGCAATAAACAAGATGCTTCTCCTGGACTTCAATCGAAGGTGAGTGTTAAAAAACCCTTCATATTTCGATGAAGATTTGGCGTAAATCCGTCAAAAAAAATATTTTTTTAATATCTTAATTATGTGACGTCACTTGAGGTCCCACATTGTGTCAAGTAACATAGCTTTCGGAAAATTACATTTTTTTTACACCTGCTATTAATCATCATGCAGTACCTCATCCACAAGGAAATCAAGAATAAAAGTGGGGGAAAGGTGATTAGTTTTCCACAGGGGGGGCAAAATCGGCCGCCAAAAAAATTGACAAGCAAAAAAAAAAAAAAAAAAAAAAGGTCTTCAATCAAAAATAAAGGTTATTGTACCAGAAAAAGAATTGACAAGCAAAAAAAAAAAAAAAAAATGTCTTCAAGCTCGTCAGGGGGGGGGGCAATAAAGGTCTTCAAGCTCGTCAGGGGGGGGGGGCATCATAAAAGGTCTTTCAAGCTCGTCAGGGGGGCAGTGATATGTATTTTGTATGGGTTGTGGCTCGTCAGGGGGGGCAGAGTGCCCCCCCTGCCCCCCCCCCCCGTAGGTACGCTAGTGTCTCTTAGTGAAATTAGCCTCAAACTCTCTAAAAGAATGGAGTCGCATGCCACAGAACATGGCGTGTCATTAACTCTATCTATTCATATCCAATGTTTCAGGTACTATGGATACCATGGTTACTGTGATATTCGAATTCCGGAATATTTGAGGAATATGGGATCGAAGCATAGTCGAATGTATTGTTTAAAATACCTCTCGGCATGATAACATCGTGTGTGTATATAATGTATATATTCAATGGTAAACTGTTCTGTTTTTATGATCGAGAACTGATAACACAGTTTGGTCAAAGTAATTAAAGCAAATGATCACAGGATATAAATTTTGATAACAAAATCGCTATAATAGTACCCAGAGGAGATTCCTAAAAGGTCTCCTTCCCATAGACATGATAATGGCCTATTGATTGTTTGTCTTTTGACAGCAAACATTTCTCCTTTTTAAGTTCAGTGTCTACAGTTATTCATAATTGAATTAGTAGGTTGTTACAAGTCATTTAAAATTTTATGGTAGTTTAATTATGGTATTTTAACAGAACTCGGGAAGCTTTGAAAGGAGTGAGAGACGACAAATCTGTAAAAACAGAGATGGGCGGAAAGAAAACCGGAGAAACCGCTTTGTTTCAACTATCACGGAACTTAAAGGAAGACAAGAAGCAAGAGGGATGCTGTACGAAAAGATCGAACAAAAACTTGAGACGGATCATGCCGATCCGGAATATGCCGTCAAACGTGCCGATTACGACTGCCAAAGGAATCTTGCCACAATTCCTGACACCAATTCAGAGCGATCCATAACACCTTTGAGTGATACTGTGGTGTCAGACGGAACACTTATAACCGAGCTTAGCCATATCAATGATAGTTTCAGTTACTGTGATATAGTTGGCCAGGCTGCTCAACCACTTAGTTCCGAGTCTCACCGCAGTATTGGAAAACACTCACGAAACATTGCGCTAAGAAATGCAGCTGTGAATAGTGGTTCACACCTGAAACATGGTTTAGACAAAAGGGACACAAGTGCGGATTTTCACCGCGAATCAATATCAGAATGCCTTTCCCAGCCCGCAAGCATTACGAAGAGAACAAACGTAGGAGATGAAAAATCAGCAAGGGTTCCCGGATCAGATCCTTTTGCAGACCATGACTCCGTTGGCGAATGTAGTAGCAGTACCTCTTCTGTAGCCGATGAGGTAACGCATCGGCAACAAGAAGTGCCTACTTTGATGAAGCGCGTGGAGGACAGTAGCGGGAACAAGAAGGCAAATGTCAATGGGCATCGAACGCAGCGGCCGGCATCAGCCAGGGCGTCCCTCGAGCACCACTACCGGCATCGGAAGAATAAGATTCTTGATGAGATGAGAGTTCATCTCCATAAGAGGGTAAGGGCAAGGAGAGATAAATCAATCGTTGGTGACGATATCTTCCAGCGACAGATGAAGAGCGGCTTCTGGACCTCCGAGGTCCTTTATCATCAATGGGGAAACAATATCCTGACAATGTAAGTTCGATTTTAATTCAATTTATCGACCCCATTCTACCCTCTTTCCGCTCTTTTCTTCTGTCCTTCATTCCATCTTCTTGCTCTTCTCCATCCCTCTCTTCTCCTCTGCCTTTTTCATTTCACCCCTTCTTCCCATGCCTGTAGGCTAGTGTCCTACAGATCGTGACAAAGTAAATTAGTTTTCAAATAAATTTAGCTTCCCCGTTCTGTCCTATATCAATGTTTTCTTCCTTTCTATTTCTTTTTTTTTCGTTTCTTTTCGTTTCTGTCTTTTTTCTTTCTTTCTTTTCCTCCTATTCCCTTTTTTGTTATTCCTCACCTTTTCCCTTCCTCTTCCTCCAACCAAATTTTCCCTCCTTGGTCCCCCTCTGTCCTTTCCTTTCTCTATCCCTCTTCCTTTTATCAATATTAATCACCCTAGCTCTATTCAGGCTAGCGAGAATCAGCTGGCGCAAAACGCAACAAGCAAGCGAGTAATTTACTCAGCATTTGTTTCGAATAATTTGATTTTATACATGTATTCAGTGTGAAACAACAACAACTTAACAAGATAGTGCTACTCTAAATCATCTATATCAGGTATCAACAAACAACAATTTGCAGGATTATATATTTTGTTTCCATCCCTAAATGTATATGTGCCCATAGTTTACTGACTCCTGTTTCATGATTTGAAAGAGAACTTGTCAAATAGTCTAAAATTTACAGGGTATCGCTAACTGTTCCATCACTCGTATGAAGATGAGTGAGAGCTTAGGGGCCGTACCCCTCGCCCCCTCCCCTAAATAGGCATAGAAAGAGGAGAACAAGGAAGAGGATGGGAAAAAGGTTTAAACATGTCATTTTTAACGCGTATTTCTATATCCTTTGAGGGAGGACACTATGATATTATGACGTTATATGCATAAGGTCTGGACTTTAGAAGTTACCTAAGAATTACATCTATTTGTTAGATTCCCTGTATAAAGATTATGAAAAAAACTTATTAAGGCAATTGTTGAATTTGATCTGTTGATGTTACGATATTGAATACCGAACAAATAACAAAGGAAATTCGTGTTAGATTATTTATGCATTTTAATTGTTTATACAGAATAAACAAAACAAAATGATACAACAAAATACTGAGTTATATTACATATATTGATATGTTAATTAGTAGTTTAAATACTGGTTATGAGGAGAAAAAAATGTCATCCTCCCAAAGTCAAGCTGTTCTCACATTGTTATATAAAAAGGGTAATAAAGCTTTATTAGAAAATTGGAGACCAATATCACTCCTTAACATCGATTATAAAATAGCTGCAGGTGCATTGGCAAAAAGAATGAAACAAATTATTCCGCATATTATTTCGGATGATCAATCGGGATTTAGGAAACATAGGTCGGCATTAGAGAATGTGCGACTTGTACAAGACGTTATTGACTATTGTAAAATGAATAATCAATCAGGTGTTATCATGTACATAGATTTTCAAAAAGCGTTTGATAACGTTAGACACGATTTTCTGTTCACTACTTTACGTAAGATGCAATTTAAAGAGTCATTTATTAATTGGATACAAACGTTTTACACAAATGCAAATGGTAATGTCTTGAACAATGGTTGGTTGTCACAAAAATTTTATTTTAATCGAGGTGTAAGGCAGGGATGCCCGTTGTCGGCTCTATTGTTCTTGGTAATTTCTGAAATATTAGCTCAAAAAATTAAACAAAATCCATTGATTACAGGTATAGCTGTACCAACTAAAGAAATATCTCTAGTCCAGTACGCCGACGATACTATAGTATTCGCCAATGGAACAAATTCTGTACAAAATATAATGACTGAGATTAATAGATTTGGAAATATAGCAGGGCCGAAAGTCAATTGGTCTAAATCTAAAATAATGAAGTTAGATGAAAATATAGAGTTAAATGACCTAGAATGCACGGTCGATCCAGTAAAATGTCTTGGAATATATGTTGGTAAAAACCATGTTGATGTAGAAAAAAGAAATTGGGAAGGGAGACTTGGAAAAGTCGAAAATATACTTAATTTATGGAAAATGAGAAATCTGACTTACTTTGGAAAAATATCTGTCATTAAAATTTTAATTGCATCACAATTTGTTTATGTTGCTTCGGCAGTTCCTGTGCCCGATTATATTTCAAAGGCATTAAATAAAAAATTATATACATTTTTATGGAATTCCAAAAAAAATAAAGTTAAGAGAAATGTATGTTTAAACAAAGAAATTAATGGTGGGTTAAACATGGTTACAAAATGAAACACTAAATTTTAAAAAATGGAGGAAGTCCGGTGTATTGATGGTAAATCATGTTATAAAAGAAGGTAAATGGAAAAACCTCAATACGGTATTTGATGATTTTGAAAACAGAAAATTATTATACAATTTTGAACTACAAAAGTTGAAGAAAGCATTTCCCAACACCTGGCTGGAAAAAAGATCAAATGCACAACAAAAGGAAATAACGATTATACCTAATCTTATTGAAATCTCAAATGGTGATTTAATTGATGTAAATATCTTGAAAGCTAGGCATTATTATCATTATTATTTAGAACATAACAAAACAGAAGCATCTTTCTTTATGTTTTGGCAAAATTATTTGGGACTTCAGATAGAAATTAATTGGGACAAAGTCCTGTATTTTAAACTTAGACAAATAAAAGATAACAAAGTTAGAGAATTTAATTTTAAGCTCCTGCATAAAATACTTCCGTCCCAATTAAATTTATTTAAATGGAGTTTAAAAAATGATGATAAATGTAATCTTTGTTTACTTAAGGGAACAATTATGCATATGTTGATAAAATGTGAGAATATAAAACCTCTATGGAAAATGGTAGAAGACACAATTCTTTCTGTTTCTAAAGTACAGGTCTGTGTTAATGAAAATATAGTAATTTTAGGTTGGAATATACAAGAACCGAAATACTGGTTAATTAATATCATTTTGAATTTTACTCAATACACCATTTACAGAAATTATATTGAAACGAGTATGAAAAAAGGTTATTACTTTGTTAATGTAAATAGATTATGGATGAATTTGAAAATGAAACTGAAATGGTATTTAAGTTAAAAATATGTTACCAAAAATAAGAATACAAAAGAAATTGACAAATTGATGGAACTCATTTATTGATTGATTAATTTGATTACTGTATATACTTTGTGATTTGTAAATTGTATTATAGAGATGTAAATAAAGTCCCTCGAAAGAGGTTTAAAGAGAAAAAAAAATATTACATATATTGAAGAATCAAGTCTGGTTAACCCATAAATTTCTATTTCAGTATTAACTCAAAATAATATCCAGGTTGGCTGGCGAAGATTCCTTAAATTTAAGTTCACAATGCTTGCGATGATGAAATTGATGTTGAAACAAGGTGAATGATGAGAGTCACTGTAACAAGTTAGAATGTCGGTGAAGACGAAGTTGATGATGATAAACAGTCGATTTCAGCAATCCATGGGTTGACAAATGTTCTGTAGATTGTTGATGATCTCGATGAGAATTGAAAATTATTCTCTCAAAATAACTGCAAGCAGTTCATTGATGGTGTGCAAATAATTCCGCAGAAGATAATTGTTGGATTCCAGTTGGAAGTAAAATATGCTCTGACATAAAGTGTGGTGTGAAAACTCTGAGTTCTGATCTGATATGATGATGTCCTTGAGGAAACTTCCACTATTCTGGAAGCTTCTAGGATTGTCTTTAAAAAGAACATTCGCCTTCTTTTTAGAGCAACCCTAAATTTAGAAGACACTTAAATGACATCAGTGAAATTAACAATGTAAACAACAAAGCTAATCCTGTTGTCCTTTTCCACTACTGCTAGCAGGCCCTATTGTCTGCCATTGTACATTTTCGACATGCCAGTCAGTACTCTGCCTCATGCCTAAATACCGATTCTTAACTAAGACATTCTGGAATGTAGAATAACTAAATGGATGAATATACATGTGATTTATCTTACTATTCTTCTTATAATTATAACGATTGTACGAAATCGTGTGAAATTGCAGTATTTGCTTTTAAATAAACTTCGTATTATTTTTCGACATATTTTTGCTATTGTTTAATACCTTCTGTTTCAGGCGGACAACGTGGAAGGAGAACACATCCCAAGAGTTTGTTCGGTCCGACCCTGAAGAACACCAACCGCCGATTCGACTACGGTCTCGACGTCAGGCCATCTCTGTTGACAGAGACAAACGATCACCGTTGTCTATGAACACGATGACGTAAGTGATGCAATCTCCTGCATTTTTTTAGGGGGCGGGGCACGTTCTTAAAAGTTTGGTTTAGGTCTACGTTGTCAAATGTAAACACGGTTGACGATTTCCTCCCAGAACATCTGACAAGCAACAACTATAGAAGGTTGATATTCTCTTATTGCATAAGTTTATTTTCCCAAAGGAATAAGAAGTGGATCAGCAAAGCTTGTCAAAGCTCTAGTTTCTTAACGGTTCTTCAATATTCGCCTAGGGATATAGGGTCCCCATAGAACATAATTATTTTTTTCATGAAGCTTTTCCACTATGCATGTTATATTCTTACATTGTAAGGTATAACAAATATATCATTTTCCTTTGTCACAATCTAAATGTCCAATGTTATCAATTGACGTAGTACTGACAATTATCTTGACATTGGCGTTCATGTTCACTGAAATGGCACTTTAAGTGTCAATGCACGAATAATACAAATAGCGCCATCTATTAAAAAAAAATGTTGGAATGATAATTCCTCTACCTGTCTGCCCTAAATGTAAAATTATCTTCTGTCCCATTTATAATGCATCTAGCAGCATAGAAGATTTTCCTTGACACCAAGTTGAAAAAAATCGGGGTGAAGATAAACAGATCAATTTGCCCCCCTCCCCCCTCTAACAATTTTGACAACTTGAAAAAAGTCATAAAATGCAATGCAAATAAATATATTTTTAAAGCATTGGAAAGCACTATGATGCCATTTAAAAGGGCGTAAATATGTAATGTAATGTAATATTTTCCGCATGCTTCGTGTGCAAAATTATGCTACGTAATTAGGCGCTGGAATTTGTTTGACATTCTTTTCAATTTTGCCCCCCCCCTACCCAAATAAAATGTATCGGTGCCCAGGCCTAGGTTCATGGAAAATTGTTCTTGTTATCCCGATATTTCTATATAAAGCGATAAAAAAAAGTAATGTATAAACTTGTATTCGATGTCTACGACGGCCACCAGGTTTATCGGAAAAAGGGAAATTTTCATTGTATATTTGTGTTTTTTTTTTTTTTTTTTTTTTTTTGGGGGGGGGGGGCTTGATTGTTGTAATTTGTCAATTGTGTAGCAGAGTAGGCAGTTTGAAAGTCAACATTCCATTATCGAAATGCATTGTGTGCAGATTGCGTATGAAATCCCTTGTAGTATACAGGTCTTGAGATGACACAGGCTAATTTTTAATACAGTGATATACACGTTGATGTATTCTGCTATTTATGTATCACACCCTCTTATATGCTCTGTATGAATACATTCAAGGTTAAAGTGATTGGTTAACATTGGTTTGACTTTTAAAAAATCTGAGCTAGAAGGTCACACTTGTCACCTGTGTCTGTGATATGTTACAAAAATGAAGCCCAGAAAAAATTGCGTTCGAAAATAATTATTTAGTGCTTCAAAAATTGAAATATAAAGTGACCGAAAACACCATCATAATTTCATCTTATACACTTATGTGTACTATTTAGGCGTCTATAAGACGCCTATTTACAAAATCAGGGTTTGCCTTGTAGTTTAAGCTTTTCATTCTCAATAATGGTTGTTTTCAGGGTTTATTAGTTCTAATACATGCACTTGTACACATGTTTCATCTTGGTTTGAGAATTTTTTAAATCGGCTGCTCACAAAGTTAAACAATACCTTTAACTTTGTATAGACTTTGTATAGCAATAGAACAAAGGATTGATTGATGATGATATTTCTTACTTTCAGCCGTTACATGACAGCCCCATCCACTAAAAAAATCCACCAAAATATATATATATTATTCTTTCAGTTTATTTTTTTGCTTTCTCCGAAGGTTTATGGCTCCGATGGATGAAGAGGAGCAGTCAAGAAATGTACACACACTGGACTCTAGGCGGCGCTCTTCAAATCTCCCGGTTTACAATAAGGAGCGTAGTTACTCCGTTGATCAAGGAATGCCGATTAGATTAGATCTTCAGGAAGATGCGGAGACTAGGAAAAGAAGGGTAAGGTCGGGAGATGGGATAAATTAAACTCTAACAAAGAAATAATAAATTACAGATGGAATGTTTGAACAATCTTGATTAAAGCGACTTGGTTAAATCCTTGTCAGGTAAACAAAAATAGTAGTATTATGGTAACTATAATTTATGTATTAATTTATCAAATCAAATAAAAGAAAAAAAGTTGCAGATAGCTACCTTGGAAGATAAATGTTGTCGTCCTACATGTTGACATAAAAATAGTGGGGGCGGTTCATGTCAGCGAGAAAGAAGGATAAGACTAAAGTGAAATGTTATTTCAAACTTTATTTTATTTCAAATGCCAGGGTTTATCTATCTAATTCGTATTCATAGCCAACATGCTACAGGAAATTGTCATTTTAATACTTGTTGTGTATGTACGTTATGAGAAGACTGTCGACTGTTTTTCAAGCTACGTTGTTGGTTCGACATTAATCAACACAAGTGAACAATGATCTCATCAAAATTTCTTACAAATATCAACAAAAAAATATGCTCATGAAAATGTATGTTCAATCGTCTCACTACATTCAATTTAAAATCTCCTCAATGTATTATTGATTTGGTTTTTTTTAACTTCCCGCCCTACTTTCTATATCATTGATTACCACTTATGCATAAATCTGACTAAGGCACACAAAGATTGCAGGTAAATGGATTGTATATCACAAGAGCAATGTAGATAAATGATCCCATTTGGAAGTTCTGACCATTCGGCAACCTTGGCGGTGACACGACATATGCTCCGGCGATATTTGCTCCGACGACATTTGCTCCGGTCTTAATATGTCAGACGGCATAAAGGTTAGAGTCTGGGAGGTAAGGTTTCATGTTTGGTATGATTATCGTGAAACTTTTCCATCGGAGCAATTGTCATGGAACCACCTTGGCTTTTCGCAAGCAGAAATACATCGATAGTTTTATTCGCTGTTATTTCCAATAGTTGAAGGCGCTCTTCAAAGACACAATCATCAAAGTCTGTCGCATCACGACGGTAATGCTGCATATGATTGAGGCATCCAAGGCGAGTACGTACTCGGGCCTCATGGCATCACTGCACTTCTCAAAAGCTGACGGTTCCGATGATCCAAAGAATTTCAACAAAGACCACTATTCCCGGAAATATGCAGTAAGTTGGAATCTTGAAAATCATTGACCGCCTCTCGTGCGCCACTCACCTGTCGCCCATCCCCTCTCCGATGTGGTTTTCTTGTGTCATTGTTTGTTTTATCCTTTTAGTTTTGGAGGGGAGGGTCTGTGTAATATGCATTACTCAACACCTTGAATAGAGTGGGGCTAATGAACTAATAAATCGACAGATTTCAACTGCATCGAAATATCTCGGGGGTTATAAGAATTATAAAGCAAAGAATAACACTAGAATTACAACGATTAGTCGGGCATCCACATTTTTGTGTTTTTATTCAAATAGGGAGCTTGGGTTATAAGACCTTGAATATATACCTTGTGTAACACCTGATTGGTTCATATTACACGACATTTAATGACTTTTTGCCACCCAAACTTATTGAATAAGTGACCCCCCCCCTCCCCCCCCCCCCCTCCATCATTTCCTGGAACACTTTGCCGGCGTACGTACATGCTGAATGCCACTTAGTCCTTTATTTTATTTTATTTTGTTTCCAATAACTGCAGTCATGACCCTTCAAATCTTACTCATACCTCATTATTATTTGCTTGTCATTAGTTTATTATAGCTCATGAATATTTTCCATGGTTTTATCTGTGGGCATCCACTTGTTTTCATTTACTTCTTTTACTTGATTCGGAGACATTTTGAGTACCCTTTGAAGCTTGTTTTTGCATTGCAAGTACTCACACATAGAGCTTGTGAATGACAAGTGTCACCGACCTTGGCCAGTACGTTTGTATTTGTCATGTAGAGTATTTAAGCAACGTACTTAGAGTTGTAAATTTTTCATTGAAGAACTCAATTGCAAAAGGGATTGATCAATTTTTAATCATTTTTTTTTTTGTCTCAATGTATTGACTTTTAGTATAAGTAGCTCCAAAGAAAGTTGAATTTCACACTAAAAAGTGAACAAAAATGACAAAGAAAAATCATTTTTTTATTCAAAAGGGATTGGATCCATTTCAGTTTGCTTGCTATTGGGTTGGATCCACATTGGTAGTTTTTTTTCGAAGAAAAAAATATTAAAAAATTTGATGACAGGAATATTTATTTTATACCCAATTTTATGTTCACACGGCACTTTTAGAGTACATCATGACAATTTAGTTTCTCATAAGAATGTTGCAATATGGGTGAATAAAAAACGTGATTTTTCTATGAATGGTCCAAAGTAGATCTAACCCCTTTTGCAACCAAACTCTTCAATTATCAAACCCTTGTGTCTGTAATAAACGGACTCAAACCACACTAGTCCAATCCTATCAGTAGTTTGAAAGATAATCAAGAAAATTACTTTCGGTAAATGGTAGGTTTCTTGTACATGAGGGTGTTTTTATGTAAAATTTATATTTTGGTTAATGCCATGATTTGCATTACCTCAACAAAGTCATAACAGTCCTACTACATTTAGTAATATAGTATCACACGAACAAACCTATTTATTTATTTATTTATTTGTTTATTTATCTTTTTTTTAATTTATTTATTTATTTATCTATTTATTCATTTATTCATTTATTGGTATATGCATGCACATTATTGGCCAGCAGCTCATGCCAAAGGGGTGACTTACCAACTCATGAATTACAGCATAATTACTTAAGAATAAACAATAAAAAACATAAATACCTTATTGCTTCAAAACAGTACTATAATTCGACCCCATCAAAGACATTAATGAAGGCCTGGGAAATTCGAATTAAAAAAACGCAGCGTCCGTAATTGTTAAAATCTGGTGTGATAACTACCAAATGATTACCATGTTTACTAAGATAAGGGGCCTTTAAAATATCATCGAATTGATGCAAGTCAACTTGGCAAAATAACGTATATCGGCATGTCAACATAATTGTTTTTATGTCGACTTGACAAGATAACGTATCTCACCGTGTCGACATAATTAGTCAACATGGTAAAATAAAATATCTCGTCAAGCCGTTATATCGATGGAACTTTAAAGGCCCCGTAGTAGGAACTGATTAAAGTTCAGACTAATGTCACTTCGGGGGCGTGGCAGGAAGAGTTACAATCGAAACCAACCAATCAGATGCGCGAGTTTCTTAAAGAAAAATAACCCCAAAGTTATCGAGAAATAATTATCCTAACTTGAATGGAAATCTGAAAGTATTACTTCGAATAGCGGCAATAGCCACAAGGCAAAATGGCAAAAGTAATGAAGTGACGATCCGGACTATTCAAATCTGGAGGCGCACAAATTAACATTGCTTTTAATTTTATTGGAGATCAATGCACATAACAACGATGCTTGATGAATCACTTGTTTTTCTGATTCGTCATTAGTAGACAATAAAGCAATTTGAATTTTACAGTCCTCTTTCCAACTAATGCGTTCTCTAAGATTATGGGAATTATCGTATTTCATATCAATTGTACTTGGGAAAGACATAAGAAAGATTGTTTTATTTAGTATTCAACCGAATATACAACAAAAGAATGCAATTTTGTGGTTGTTATTATTCATCTTTCACTACAACTGAAGTAAAAGCATGAAAATGTACTGTGACAAAAGATCGTATATGTCTTAAGGCAATTTAATAAATGAAAAAAGGCACCTACTACTTTAGTCAAAACAATCTATACAACCACAATCTATAATATAATGATTTGTATGAAGAAATAATGATAAGAGAAAGTAAAAGGTGAAAAATGTAGGTTAAAGTTTGAAAAAATAAGGCCAGCACGACTCAGATATGACATAATTTCAAAATTTACAACATTTTGTAGGGGTTTTTTTTATTTTATTTTATTTTGCTTATTTATTTTTATTCATTTACTTATTGATTTATTTATTTAAATAGTTATTTATTTATTCATTTATCTATCTAATTATGTATTCATGTATTTATCTATTTATTTATTCATTTATTTATTTATCAATTATCTGCTTACCTAATAACTTATTTATTTATTTATTATTTATTTATTTATTCATTCATCAGGAACTCCACGTACCTCGTTGGGCGAAACAAATCGCAGCAAAGGAACCCTGGGAGCGAACGCCGGAAGAGATTATACGACTTTACGGAGTGATGCGGAACATGCGCAGTTTCGAGAAGTTTACCCGACGGATGCGTATGGAAATATGCCGGGCAGCAAGATACAACGAGTATGTCATTTAATGTTTTGTTTTATTTAATAATAAGCTATTCAAAATAGTCATAGTAATAATAATGATAATAATGATAATAGAAATCGGAAATGGAGCGGGTGTAGAATTATTAGCTTTTTGGCATGTTTTGATTGTCCTATAAACCTCATTGTTTTGTTTTAAGGATGTTTTTATTGTATTCTCTCAAATCAAAATACACATTCCATAAACAAGTTTTTCATATTATTTGAAATACGATTATAAATTATACAATAAATCCATATCTCATATAATTATACAAATTATACATTAAACTTCAAAGATACTGGAAATCAATACTGATGCGTTTCAACAATTACAAAATGAAATATTAACAAGATGTATCAAAATTAATGACAAGAGAGAAAAAAAAACAAAGATAAAAAAAAATTAATTTAATTTTGTTTTTACTAAGATACACAGGAAGCTGCTGGCATATGACGTCACAAATCAAATGATTAAAATTCTGATAACTGTTAAGTTCTTTTATGGATTTTCCTCAAACCTTCAGCAATATTTTCATTATTTTTTTCTATTATTTTTACAATGAACTTTTTTTAAGCCTTGGTATTGGCCGTGCCTTGGGTTACCAGGCCTTGCCCTTGGCTTTATCCTCGATGGTTACTGCCCTGAATACAACAATTCTCCAAAAGCCACCATAATCATTTGTTTCTCCTTAATTTATTCTGGTAATCAAAATACAACAGATTGCTCTGTCACGGACAATTGATCGCACGGATTTTCCCCCAGCAAAATGCTTACATCCTATTTCATTTTAGCAAATGTAAGAAAATAAGGTAGGCCTACTTGTATTTCTATGTTTGTAAAGGGGGAGGGCTTCGTTGTAAAGCAGTTTTATAACTGAATCGAACTACCCTCCACCTTATTTTATCATTTGTTATAAATAAAGCATGAATAAATAAATAATAAATGAATAATTTCTAAAATCCTGATTGATTATGACGGCTATATAGATCGAACGTAAGATATAAAAGTTAATGAGATAAAATTCATATCACACCAGGTAGGCATAATCAACAAGATCACCTTTTATTTTATCTATAAATCATTTCAGGTGGTTACACCCTGTATTCTACAAAATATAAATTTACAAATAAACATCAAATAAATGTGTTACTTGCTATTCCGAAGGGATAACATCCTTCTACTCTGCACCAGTCCATACGCAAATCGGCAGGATCAATCCAAGTCGTTTCGTGACCTTTTGACTAAAACTGCATGAATCCGAGACAGCTCGTAGCATCAAATGGTCAATGCAAAGTTGAATAACAAGCTGTTTCTTAATTGAAAACACTCTGACGGATATGGATATGTCGTTATTGTTAAGAATTGCTTCAACAAAATAATAATGACGCCGAGCTGAAGATAAAAGTTTCAACTTTCTCATCGCATCTTACATACTGTTTTACTCACAGAAATATATATATTCGTTTTAGTAAGTGTAAATGTCATTTTTGAATATAATAAAACACATTTTCACTGACTTTTTCTTCTTTTGATTACGTTAGAAAATGTAAGCCCATAGACTTACTCCGATGATGACTTAGCGCTGACTCAGAATCTTTATATAATCTTAATAAATAGAATACAATTCACAAAACAAAATACTTAAAATTTCATCAAAATCTCATAATAAATAATGAAGTTATTAAATTTCAAACTTTAGCAATATTTCGTGAAAACATCGTCATAAATATTTATAAGGTGGGCTGATGATGCCACAACATAAGTTGCAATAATGCATATCTAACACACTAAATTGATGATGCCACAAAATAAGTTGCAGTAATGCATATATAACGCACTAAATTAGTTGTAAATCCATTTTTTGGGGGGGGGAGGGGGTCTCGGAGGAAAAAAATGGAATAGAACTAATTTCATATAATAGCATAAAAAAATTATCTGAGAAATAAAAGGGCCCATGCGATAAATAAGCTATCAATGATTTAACTGGCAATCTAACCAAATGGTGAACAATATCAAGCTATCATTCCGTTTTATAATCATGCGAATAAATAGAGAACAGCAAGCTAAATAACATCAAAATTTAAAATACTTCATTGATCAAATAAAATTTGTTTTGATCCACTCTTAAGTCAAACATCACTCAAAACTGCTTTGGCCATGAATATCAATAGGAAGATGTGCACTTCTTTATCATTCTGTTAACTGAGTATGAGCATGATTAGAGTACAAAATATTACTAAAATTGATAACTCTACGGATTTTTCATAAATATCATTCCATCTTAGTCTCCGGTAAAGATAAAGGAAAACAGGTAAAAGTAACCAAGGGAGATTTGTAGGTAATTGGAAAATTATTTATTTCCGTTAATTTCGGTTACCTCATCAACTCGAGTAGGATTGTAGGGAAAAAAAACATAAAATTAACTTGACGTTCCTACATGTCCTAAATTTATAATTGAAATGAAAATGAATAGAAAATTTGTCATCAAATTATAATTTAAAAGTGCCGATGAAATGTTTGGGTGTTTGTGTTATTACCCAATTATTATTTTTTTACCCAATTTGGACAGATTTTAACCAATAGTTGTGGGGACAGTATGTTGCCCAGGGTTGGTTAAAAGTTGGGCATTTTTTGCCAGACTATTTTAAGAGTGTAAAGATTTTGGTAATGGATCGCATGTTAGTCTGGTAGTGATATAAATTTGGCACACACACACACATTACCTGCATGTGATGCATTTATATGATACGGAATTAATTTCTTGTTTTCTTCACAGAATAGTCGTGTTTTCTCATTTTTGCTGCTTAAATACAAATTTAGCAATGTTTTTTTTTCTTCCGTTGGTAAGGTACGTGGGGCTCTCAACTGCTAAATTATGATCCAACTGTGTCTAGATTTGAGTCTCGTTTGGCAGGTTCATGGTTATAAAATTATGTTGATTTTTTTAATGTTAACACGGTTTATTACTAAAAAAACGAATTGGTCCAATATCCAACTATGCCGTATACACTTCAAATGTCTTATCTATTTCTTACATTTCAGATGTGGAAAGGGTCGTGTCATTGTTCGGCAGGGTCACGTGGGATTCAACTTTTATTTCATCTTTTCCGGATCTGTTTTTGTTCAGCTTGATATCCTTGACGAATCATCCGGTATTATGACTACCAGTAATGTCAACACACTCAGAAGAGGGTCTTCATTCGGGGTATGTTATCTTCCGGAGGGTTACACTTCGTAATTCCGAAGGTTCGTAATTCCGAAGGTTCTTTATTCCGAAGGTTCGTAATTCCGAAACACGGAAATTGCCTATACCTCGATGTTCGTTAATCCGAAAACGTAAAAGGGTTCGTTAATCCGAACATTTGTGGCGTTATGCCGAAGGTTCGTTATTCCGGAGGTTCGATAATCCGAAAACGAAATAAGGTTCGTTGTTCCGAAGGTTCGTTAGTCCGAAAACGAAATAAGGTTAGTTAATCATTTAGTTTTCGGACTAACGAACCTTCGGAATTACGAACCTCATTTCTTTTTCGGATTAACGAACCTTCGGAATAACGAACCTCATTTCGTTTTCGGACTAACGAACCTTCGGAATTACGAACCTTCGGAAATACGAACCTTCGGAATAACGAACCTTCGGAATATCCGAACCTTCGGAATAACGAAGCTTCGGAATTACGAATGTATGCGCTTCCGGAGTACGTGCTGCTCGCCAAACTATTTTTTTTTATTACGAAAATTAAGAGACTATATTATGAACAAGGAAATCCCATAAGAAAGTGTTATAATGTCAACATTTCCACGCATGTTTAAAACCCCTACTAAAATATCTTCTTTATTTTTGAGGGGAGGGGCAAAAGTCAGCATTTTTTTCAAATGATCGTAACGCAAATCCCCATTTTCCCATCATATACATATTCACTGTTTTCTTAAGCTCTTCCTTATTGTTGATCATTCAACATGTTTTCTTTTTCCTTATCATCCCGTCCCCCCCCCCCCCATTCCCGCACAATATACCGCCGATTTCTCCCAGTCCAGTTGATCCAGATGGATTTTAGGGGTTTCTATTGGGGCAGCACACCCATCCACCCCCCCCCCCTCCCCCATCCCCATCTCGCCATCAGATCGAAAGTGTGTTAACTCCCTTATCCAATGTTCTCATTTAATTCGCCAACATTATTATTCAAAAAGTAGCCTAAATATCGACGGTAAGCAAATTTTATGATTATAGCTTTACCGTTTCTGGTTGGATTCACACAACTTTGACTTTGTAATTCGTTAATTATTTTATCAATGATAAAAGTTTCTTATCAATAATTTGGTTGACGTTTTCTATTTCATAGGAATTAGCTTTGCTAAGTAACGGCGAACGTACGGCCTCTGTCATCTGTCGAGAAAACACCGAAATATTCGAGATCGAGAAGGAAACATTTTTGGAAGTTTGTCCAGATATTTTTGATAACGAACTAGCTGAGAAGATACAAGTTGCAAAGTAAGTATCGCTATGAGATTTATTATACAGCATTTTGTTGGATGATGCTCAGTGAATGTGCTTCCTAATTATTGAGGGTTTTCTGTTCATTTTGAGAAAGGACATCAACGAAGCAAGCGGAGTTGCCCCGTGGAACCCATCTTCTGAATAACCTAGATATGTCAATAAAGAGAGAAAGAAGAAGTAAAACTATAAAGAGAGTGGTCTCTTCTGTGTGACTCTATAATACATCTATGTATATTATCAGAATTATATTCAAGTGAAGAAATGTAGCATCACCATCAGATCATCTTGAGTCTAGACATCTACGTAACTAAAATGCAGACCACTTATAAATGGAGAACTTGAACATTTGCAGTGGTTTTTTTTTCACTTAGATTTATTTCGTAATAATAATTAGAATGTGCACTTCACCGAACATATATATATTAAACAGGTCGCAATATTTCATAAGCAGCTACTCTCATGTTATTTCACAAAATTACAAATTTACCACATCATTACCCTTTTTGTACAAGTACCTTGTTGATTTTTGCGTTTATTTTTCTATTTTAAAAAACATATTTACTTGATTTTTCATCTTTTCATTCCTTTTTTTAATTCTCTATATGTCATTTTATCTCATTCATGAAATGAAGAGCTCACTTGCAAAAGGGGTTAGGTCCATTTTTCATCAAATTTGATTTTTTTGGTCTCAACGTATAGATTTTTAGTAGCTCTATAAGATGATACCAAAGAAAAGTTGAAATTCCTATTTAAAAGTGAACATAAATGGCAAAGAAAAATCACTTTTTTCAAAAGGGGTTAGGTCCATTTCAGTTTAGTTGCAAAAGGGATTAGGTCCACACCGAATTTTTTTTGGAAAAGAATATTTTAAAAAATATGAATAAAGGTAGATTTATTTTATACCCAATTTTATGTTGTCATGGTAGGGAATCTTGAAAATTTAGTTTCGCATAAGAATATGCAATATAGGAGAATTAAAAAAAAATGATTTTCTTGGAGTTGACCTAAGCCCTTATGCAACTAAACTCTTCAAATATACTTCTCTCAGTGAACTATCATTCTTCAAATCGTGGCCCGAGGATCAACTGCGTAGACTGTGCTTCGAGTCGCCCATCCAGGAAATTGACTTTGGGAAGGTGGTTGAGGCGAACCCCGGGACGTCGGAGTATTGCTATGTCGTTCTTGAGGTAATATGCAAATGAGAATCTTGCTCTAATAGGTAGTTTTTGCGCCGCGATAAAGAACGAATTCAAAAACACAGTTAATGTATTGAAAACGCCCTTCATAAAAAAAAATCAACCTCGTCTAAAATTGGTGAATCAAAAGAGGACTTTTGTCCTGGACATGATTATTTGCAATTTTTTGCCAGCTCCGAAACTTTGGAGAAAACTGCTGTTCCGGTTCACAAACTTTCGTCAAAGACATCCCAGCTGTTCATTGTAATAGACCAGTTCGTAGTTACTTCAGGGACAATTTTGGTCAAATGACCTTTTATTTCTTTCATTATGATAGGCAGATTTCAAAGCAAGATATTACGTAAGCTTGCCTTACAATAGCAGGGTGAAGAAATTGAATAGACAAGGTTACTAGAATAGCACACCAATGAACACTTTATGAAGGTATTTGTTGCATTACTACTCTGAATGCATATCGTAGCATGTTGCACAAATACTTGGCAAACTGTGAAATACCAGTCGTTCGTGGACGCATTGTTGTTTTTGTGGATGTAAATGAAAACCGCAATTTAAAAGAATATATGAATAATCAAGACATCAAAGTTGGTGCTTATCTCATTAGATTTTAAACCACCATGTCACTTTTAGTACAAAATGACCTTCCTCTGATCATGCGTAGAATCTTTTGATCATGCGCAAAAAGGAATTCCGAACTGGCTTATTGGCGGGCATTTTCGATACATTTACCGGGTCCTTGAATTTGTTCTACGTCGCCGGTACGAAAACGAATGATAGACCTTTGACTTAATATAATCAACCGGTATGTTTCCCCCAATAAACCTTATACAATGACGTCATCACGCCGCCATCTTAGAAGCTGAAGCCATTGATTCGCATGTGTTGGTGATAAGCAGCTGGCATATCTCTGACAACTCCGTTTACGTGTATCCAAATATCCTCTGAGGGAGGGCGCTATGTTGTTCCGCCGTCATATGCACATGGTCTATTTGACAATAATGCTAAAGTCACATAAATGAACACAACGTCAAACCGACCGATAGCATACCATTCGAAATAACGTGATAGCTTTGATTAGTCTGGTTCGATTTCGTGGTTTTTTTTACTGATAACGATAACCTTGCTGTACCTATTGGTGTTATCAGTTCTGTGATAAGAAATGCTTGGTAAAATTTGCAGATTTATCTTTTAATGGAAATATAATGTAGTGCTTTGTGGGCCAGGAGATTATACTTCTGACTTTAAAACTGAAGGTCCTTGGTTCGAATCCCAGCCATGACCTAATTTCCTTCGGCAAGAAATTATTGTGCTGCACTCTACCAAGGTGAGGTAAATGTACCTGGCAGGAATTTATTCCTTGAAAAACCACCTCGCTGTAAAAGGTTGTGGGGCTAAAGCCAGGGTAATAATATCCAATCGAGCGCATAGGGACGCATTTGGCAGTGATATGCGCTACATAAGCATTTTGGTAGAAAATAGTATCATTGTTATAGAAAGTAGCTTTTATATTGCAAGTATACTTCAAATGAATATCCAAGTCCTTTGGAAGCGCATAGGGACGGTATGGCATAATGTGATATGCGCTATACAAGAACTGCGATATTGATATAATTATTATTATCATCATTATTATTATAATTAATCTTATTATTATTTATTTATTTATTTATTTATTTATTTTGTTTTATTTATTTTATACTGCAGGGTAGGCCTGTTCAGTTCTTAAAACTGCTTTACAAAGGCGCCCTGCAGTTTAAAATACATGTCAAGATAACTATGAACAACAACAACAAACAACATCAAAAATACAAAATACAAAATATCTAACATCAGAAACAATTAACACCAAAATATAGAGTGGGAAGTGACAATTTAAACATACATAGCATTGTAAATCAAAGGAATATCATTTCGCTCTTTATCAATTCGTATGAAAGGCTTTGCATAATTTTTTAAAAACTAACAAGGAGGTACAAACTTGTAAATTTGAAGGAAGTGCATTAAATAATTTGGGTCCGACATATGCGAAAGATTTTCTTTTATGTTCAATTCTAGCTTTGGGAAGCTGAAGGGGGCATCGTAAAGAATACCGTGTCCTGTATTTCACGGGCCGTTTACATACTAAAGGTTTTAAATAATTTGGAACTAAATCATTCATTATTTTATATACAAGAACACAATACTGATATTTTATACGCTGATCTACTGATTGCCACTTCAGTGACTGCAACAAAGAAATTTGTGATGTATTATAATCTTTTTTCAAAAGCATTCTGGCATATTTATTTTGAAGTTTTTGTATCTTATCTAAATGTATTTTTGCACTGCTTCCCCAAGATGTAATACAGTAATCAATGTAAGGTAAAACCATAGAAAAGTACAGCTTCTTCATAATATCAAAGGACAGTAAGTGCTTAATCCGCCTTACACAACCTATTGCCCGAGATATTTTACAAACGATATTAGTAATATGTTCGCACCAAGTCAAGCCCGGATCGAGCATGACACCTAAGTATTTAATCTTTTTTACATTTTCTAATTGTATGTTCCTGAATTTCACTGACAAATGAGCACCCCTCAACTTTTTCTTTTGACCAAATACCATGGCTTTTGTTTTTTGCGGGTGTAAATGCATATTATTTAAGTCTAGCCATTTACTTATTGAATCAAAATCATCTTGCAAATACTTTTGTACCTCCTTAATTGATTCACCGTGATTAAAAATGGCGGTATCATCAGCATAAAGAGACATTTTAGAATGTACATGCAATTTCAAATTACACATGTCATTAATAAAAATACAAAATATCAATGGACCCAGTATAGATCCTTGTGGGACACCTGATTTTATCTTCAAAAATTCACTGCGACAATTGTTAATCATTACAAATTGCCTTCTGTCTGTTAAATACGATTCCATCCAGTTGTATTCATTGCCAGTAATACCATAGTACTTAAGTTTTGCAAGTATAAAATTGTGAGGAATAACATCAAAAGCTTTGCGTAAGTCCAAGAAAATACCACCAGTAACATGTTTTCGGTCCATTTTATCATACAAAAAGTCTGTAATCTCAGTTAGACAAGTGGCAGTAGAATAAGACGGTCTGAAGCCAGACTGACAATTAGCAAGTAGATCATTTACATTTAAGTACTTATACAATTGATCATGTATTGCTCTCTCTAGTATTTTGGACAGGACTGGAAGCACAGAAATTGGTCTATAATTGTCAATATCAAATGATCCTCCCTTATGTACAGGAGTAATTCTTGCTGTTTTAAAATCTTCTGGAATAACACTAGTTTGTAAAGTTGCATTAAATAAATGGGTTAAAGGGCCAGCTATACTCTCTGCTGCCAGCTTAAGAAACTTAGGGTGAATGCCATCTACTCCGACCGCTTTCGAACAATCAATATGTAATAGTTCTTTCAAAACATACTCCTTTTTGATTGCATAAAATTTAAATTCACAATCTGGAATAAACAGAGTTTGTAAATTGTTTAATAAATCTTTCGAGAAATTACCCGAAGCGGCTTGCAACCTTGAGCCGACTTCATTAAAGGCTTTGTTTAGAACGTGAGCTATTTCATTGTTAGGTATTTGATCATTATCAATTGTTAATTTAACATCATGACTCGTGGTTTTATTTTTCTTAGGTATAAGCTTCGATAAAATGTTCCAGTTCTTTTTTATGTCATTTTCGCAGTCCTTAAATTTGTCCTGATAATACTTCTTTTTCAATTTTTTAATCAAGTTATTAGCTCTGTTACGGGAAAACTGAAATTTATTCCACCAATAAATTAATCTTGTTTTTCTAAATTGCTTTCGATAATAATCCCTTTCGCGTGTTAACACCAAAAAATCATCATTTATCCAAGGTACCCCTCTTTGTTTTTGCCGCACTGATATCACGGGGGCATGCCTGTCACAAATGTCCAGGAGTGTGTTTTTAAAGTAGTGCCACAGTTTTTCAACGTCAGTCCCACAGGAATAAAACTCATGCCAATCAACTTTCCTTACATCATCTTTAAATTTCTCACTGTCAAAGTACTTGAATGAACGACATTTAGTTATTTTCGGAGAAAGGGATTGATGTTTCCCTTTAATTGCAGTAAAAATCACAGAGTGATCACTAAGTCCAGCTGACTGCACTCCTGACTTAATAATATTGTCAACAAGTGCATCAGAAATACATACCAAATCGATTACTGACTGGCTATGTGGTGAAATTCTAGTGGGTTCAGATATAACCTGTGTCATTTGCATTGTAGTAAGGAGACTGGAAACTTTTCTAGAAAGATTATTTATGGTTTGCATATTACAGTTAAAATCACCAAGAAGGATGACGTTGTTTGTAACTGTATACAATTTCTCAAGATTACTTTCAAGACTGTCAAAAAAATCTAAATGATTATCCGGTTTTCTATACAGTATACCAATAAATAATGAGCTACTATTGCTACGTTGCAACTCCAACCAAATTATTTCTAAGGCAACAGATTCAAGATCCAATCTCCTTATATACGATAAATTTTCTGATATAAAACATCCCACTCCACCTCCATGAGTACATCTATCCTTCCTCTCAAACTTATAACCTTTAACAGAAATCAAGCTATCAGAATGTTCTTTTGTTAACCATGTTTCTGACACTCCTAGTAGATCATAAGGGTTATTATTCAGCCAACATTGTAAATCAGCAACTTTATTAACAATGCTTCTGACATTAAGATGAGCTAATTTTATACCTTTAATATCTTTTAGAGCAAAATCATTAGTTTCGGTTGACATATCATCATGTGCGTCGACAGAAATATTATTACAGTTATACACGACTTCAGTAGATAGATCAGGATCATTCCAAAAAGGTAATACACTTTGGAGAATACATTTCGGGCACTGCCAATTTTCAAACAGTTCATCTGAATCATAGGTCTCTCTTGAGACCCCGCCACAAACTATATGCACCCACTGTGAACATACAGTGCATAACAAAGCCTTTTGATTTATTTTAACAGATTTATTACAAATTGAACATGGGTATTTAATCATTAAATCTTATGTTGAAATTAGGTTGAGATTTTACTTCCTCCACTCTAAGCAATTTATATACATTAATCATTTTAATTATCAAATATATATACATGAAAAACCCGAATATGTGCAAAATAGCAACAGCAACAATAACAATAAAATGTAAATTGTCACACTTCAAAACAAGTGAAAAGTATTACGTGTAAGTAATGAATGTAATTTTATACAAATATTCAATAAAATAAGAACCAAGTTCTAGTGATTAACGTTATTAAAAACAAATCGTATATTTAATAGTGCAATTTAAAGCAAATAGTAAACAGGAATTCGCCTGTGTGCTCAAGCAGACCAAGTATTACAGTTCAGTGAATTTGATTGCTATTGTTGTCTCATTCCTTCAATTGGTCAAGTTTTCCGAGGTCCTTTACACTTGAAAGAGCAACTCTTTTCCCACTCTTATTCATCGCTGTTACTCTTCCGTCTTGAGTCCAGACTTTGTGGACTTGCGGGAGGTTTCCCTTCTTTACTTGCCAGAACAGCTGAGATCGCTTCCGTGTTAGATTTTCATTGATGTAAATTGAAAGGCCTTTCAGCTTAGCCCTAGATGCGTATACAGCCTCTCTTGCCCTGTAGTTGGAAAATTTGATGATGACATTCCGGGGCTTACGACTACGAGGATCCTTCTGCTTGTTCTCAAGCGCAGCATGGCTGGAAAGGCGGTGAGAACGATCGATGTCCTCTTGTTTCACTGTAACACCCAGATTCCTCTGGCACACCTCTATGATCTTGGCATCAGTATCTTCGTTTGCAGATTCAGCAATACCACTGAAAATCAGGCAATTGCGGCGTGAATACTGCTCCGCCTCATCAGCTGCAGCTTCTAGCGACTCGACTCTGTTTTTTAGACGACCGACTTCCTCCAGAAGATTTGCATTCTCGAATAAGATGGACTCAACATGATCGGAAACTGCTGATTCAATTTCCTTCACAAGAACAGATTTTATGGAGCTGACTAGGTTTTTTACGAACGATTCTTCTAGAAGAATAACTTGCAGAGCTTTTTTGATAGCCACCTCCAACCCTTCTTCGACGCCTGGTACCTCACACGCAGCATTAATATAATCATTATTATCATTATCATCATTATTATTGTCATCATCATTATTATTATTATTATTATTATCATTATTATTATCATCATCATTATTATTATTATTATTATTATCATTATTATCATTATCATCATTATTATTATCATCATCATTATTATTATTATTATCATTATTATTATCATCACCATTATTATTATTATTATTATTATTATGCGCATTCAATTCGTGTTCTTCCTAAAGGCATTACATTGCAAGTAATTAGTTCATGTAGTTGGACATTTCGTTCAATTCGGGATACGACCATCGGGTATCTTGTAGCTATTGTTGACCTGATTTTTAGGTTTGTTGATTAAGTTCTTTTGCTGTTAACAATTTGTTTATATTGTCACCTGTGTGTTTCCGTTTATTTTTTCAATTATAAATCCAAGCATTACTCAAGAAAAATAAATTGAGGGAAGCTAAAAAGACAGTGCTTAGTATTGCGAAATCCTTATTTAAATCTAGGAAAATGTTTATATAACATGTTACTTTTGATATTTGTAATATTTTTATTTGTTATTGAAAACACAAAACCAAATGACCTCCAGATTATTATCAAATAGGCTATGATACCATTGATATTTCAAAGAGTATATTCATACGTTCCCCCGGTTTCGACAATAAAACCTAATTTCATGCTGCTTCACAGTCTAATAAAAATTAATCTGTTCGCTCTACTTCTTTTAAATCGTCCATTGTATCCTTTGCATTTGTAACGTATTTTATATTCATAGGCCACTGTTGCAAGGTTGAATCGTTAAAATTATTTAGAGCAATAAAGCTTTCTGCATTTTCTGGCTTTAAATCTGCCCTATTTACATAGGAAATACAATTTTCCATAGTCTGCTAAATGTGCAAAAATGCATTAGATTTTTGTTTATCCTGATCTATAATTATGATTGTCGGATTTTGCAGGAGGAAAGCAATTTTTGGCAGTCAGAATATATTGATAAAAGGGAAAATCCTCGCGGAAATAATATGTTTGTACGGGCTTGCATCGTTATCATGATCATCATTATCGCCATCAATATTACACCATTACTGTTATATATTCTCATTTGAATATAATCTTCTGTCTGCTTTAATTTGACATTTATCAGTTGAATAGATATTGCATCTTGATTTTATTGTTCAAACATAAAATTGGGTTTTTACCTTGTTTACTTAATAATATGCTTTCATTAAATATGTCAGTACATAATTATAATACAAAGAATAAAAATAAATATAATTCATGGGCTGTCGAAAAATCTGTTATTTTCATTCAGTCACAAAGCACCAACAGTTTGGAATGACCTACCAAGTATTATAACATCAATAAAGAATTATAATGCATTTCAAATAAGTATAAAGGAGCATTTAATCAATCTTCAACTTGTGTAGATTTATTTTCCACCTTTTACTTTTGTGTATGGTTTGTTTGGTTGTTTCTTGGTATTTTTTTGTTCCCCTTTATTGTTTGATCTTGTGTTTTATTGTGGACAAATAAGTTTCTTATATCTTACTTTGTCAATTATATTTTGTCTAATTCCTTTAGGGGAGGTTATCTAGACAAACTCTATTTTTTTCCCCATTTCCTCTGTTGTTTAAAATGTTAACTTATTGTATACATACATATTTTATGTGGAAGACTTTTGTAATACATGTACATAAATATGGTTTACATTTGCTCAATTATGTATTTTTATGAATTTTTATATTGTGATTTTTAAATAAATGAATTGAACTGAACTGAACTTTTATTTATTTATTTATTTATTTGTTCATTTATCTATTTATTTATTTACTTACTGATCTAACTATTTATTCATTTATTTATTTAATTAACTTATTGATTTCTGTATTTATTTACCTACTTATTTATTTATTTGTTTATTTATTTAATTATTTATTTATTTATTTATCCATTCATTTTTCTTTATTTTTGCAATGTACGAGGAAACCCAGGAAAAGTAATGTAACAATTGTTTTAACTCATGGTGATGTTTTCACCTTCTGTAACAGGGGAAGGTGTCTCTCCTAAAGGAATGCAACCTGGTACAGGCCCTGACCCAACACTGCAAGGAAATGATGTCCAAAAACCTTGCTTCTGTCACAAATAAAGAAAATTATATGGATAGCGCCCTCAACGGGAAGATCATGGAAAAGTTAAAAGCTCTTCTAATACCCGAGTGGACAAAGAATGGAAAATGTCATATGTCGATTGGATTGATGTCTGTTGGACATGCAACCGTAAGGACCATATATACATGTATTTTAGCATTAAAAGGTATAAATTTCCTATCGGCAATAGATCAGGGCCCGTCTTACAGTGAGTTGCAATTCATCTGATCTAATACAACTATGGAAAGTCAACAACGCCAGCATCTAAAATGCATGTATTTAATTTTTTTTCTAGGTACACACGCACCTTTTTCTTGACAATTCGGTGTTTCATATTTTTTCCAAGCAGAAGTTATCTCAATTTTCAGTGATAAAAATTATGACATTAATAGATTTCCATACAGTTGAGATTGATCAAATCGATCATGACTCTTTATAAGACAGAGTCGGTTGCATCTTCATGAGTTCCCCGCTATTCATTTCGTCTTCTCAAAAGGACCCAGTATCACACAATTTCCCCTCCCACTCCAACTATTTTGTTGTACAGGTCTCTAAACTATGAACTAATTTAATTTATGTAAGGATAGAAGAAAAATAAAATAAAACATACTAATAACTATTTTTCGTAATGCCGACAGCGCACCTCAGAATAATAAGAAAAGGATAAAGATTAGCGATTGTTTTATTATAACCAAATCACATCAATATTTCATGAATAATATTTCATTAGTAAGAACGATTTGCAAGGAATGTACCAGATACTTGCTTTCGGGCAAGATATGAATTTCAAAGAGAGAAAAAAAATACATTTCCAAAATGTTCATTTTTTGCGTGTTATTTAACAAATTGATAATTCAGGAAAAATTACAGTGGAATGATACATTTTTATCTCGCTGCTCCTTTTCCCCCCTTTGTTCACCCACAGGATCTCCTTCCAATTAAGCTTCGTGACCGGGAGCAGCTGACTGGGGTCACTCTTGTTAGCCGCGGTTGCCGTATAATGAGAGTCACCAAACAGCGAATAGAGAAGATGGCTCCCAAGGAAATACTCGAGATCTTCCGACAGAAACACAATACCGTACTCCCGTACGTTTCCTTTTCATGTATAAACAATTTCATGGTTTCGAAAATGATAGCATCAATGAAAACAACAGCGTTTGGTGGTGGCATTTGTGGTATTGACAGTTGGGGTGTGGTAGTTGCTTCTGTTTCGGGCATACAATCAAGGGTAATTGTATAAGAATGAATGTCGGTGATGTGTGAAGGTTTGCATGCTGGTATGAACAATCGCAGAAGTGGTTTGCAGTACACCACGTGTAAAGTCCTGAAAAGGGCTAAGAAAGAGTGGAGGTAAAAAGTAGAGTGTGCTTTGGACATGAGTGAAGTCCTTACAAAAAATGGAAACCAAAAAAGCTTGAGTATTAGGTAAGATGAAAGGCTTGAGTAGAAGGCTGGCTTGAGTCTGATAGGTTAGAGATGCTTGAGAAGATGAGAGAAGGCTGGCTTGAGTAGAGTTGACGAGGAGACTCGACGCTTCAGGCAGGTTTACTCTCCGTATTCAGGAGTGAAGACAGTCTTGAAGACACACAACTTGTCTGAAGAGTCGAGACTTTATTGTTGTTTTTCAGTAACCCATCTTTAAAATTCAATACTGCCGTACTTTGGCAAAAGGAAGCAAGTTACAAAAGTATCATTTGTTGATAATGAGCAATGTCTGTTCGTCATTTACATAGGCGTGAATGCAATATAACAGCATAGTTTCTTCAATATCTTTCCATAGAACTATCATTTCTTCCCCAAATTTTACCTGAACGTGCAACATACAAAGGGTGTTTCAGAAACAACAATAACTCAAATTTGACTGATGTGTCACTTGCTTCCTTTTGCCAAAGTTGGACAGAATAGAAAGTGACGTTATTGAAAACGTGAAACTTGCATTCGATCTATTGGAACATTGTTGCTTGGTTCGATAGTATCCATGCTATAGGAGAGTTCTCACATGGATTGTCAATTTCTACCCAGTTACCTACATCTATATCTAGAACCCGAAGCTCCCTGATATTGAATTTGCAACTATCTAAGACCGTCTGACGAAAACTGTTTGACGGAGGAGGGTCGGTAAAAAGGACATTTGGCCTATATGTGATAAAGGACGTTACAGCAGAATGGAATCGTAGGGGGGTCATCTTAAGGAATTACGCCAGCCAAGCTACAGCTTGGGTAATAATCCAGGTCCTTTGGAAGCGCATAGAGCATTATTCATAATTGTGATATGCGCTATACAAGAACTGTTTATTATAATTATTAAGGAAAATATGAGGAAAAGGGCATTTGTTTTTAAAGTTCCATCTGAAGCGGTTACTAAAATAAGTCGATTATTATTTTCTTATGAAAAATTAAAGCTTTTATGATTTGTCATTTCGTATCCAATCTTGATTGATTTGTTTTTTGCAATTCAATACAATGCAAGTCTTTATTTCCTTAATGGCTGTTGTCTATTTTCATTGAGCAGTGTTGAGTAGATGTTTCCTCAAGACTACCATTTTCTTGAAACAAAGAGCACTTGATGCCTGTTAACGCAACGTTGAGTGTTGAAGTATACTTAGTAGTTCTACCTTGTGACGCCATGTATGTCATTGGAACTAATGTGGGAGATGATTCGCTGGCACTCGGATGTATTGTTACGACATGACAGCGTCATGTTTTATTTTTATCCACCAGAACCCCTTCAAACGAAGAGCTCTTCGAGCGCTTCCTCGTAGACATTGCATGGAAGCACTATCGGACTTACGTCACAAAGAACTCAACAGAGAAAGTCTCTCGGGGAAGGGAAAGCACGAGGTCCATGTGGCTCGCCAACTACCTCGTGACGAATGCTCTACTCAGGGACAAAAGAGGGCGCCTTGCGGTGAAGGAACGATTACGAGAAATCCAAGAACGGCATAAGAGACGATCGGAAGTAGAAGATGAAGACGAAAATGAGGTACACACAAAAGTGAAACGATTTTCTTTTCGTATAAATTTATTTTCACGTTTCAAAATAAGGTTTTTTTAACATAAATAGTATCAGCTTGTTCAAAGTTCCAATATTGTTTTATTTGGCGGGGGTTGATTTATTTGCAGAATATGTTACAAAAGCATTCGAACTGAATATTAATTATAAATGGTATTACTAGACATCTGATAGTAATGAAGGATCCAATGACTTCTTTATGAAGAAGTCTGCTATTTAATTATCACAACGAACTTTGGTAAAGGTAACGAAATCCCCATTAGAAAGAAAGAGGAGGAAAATTGAATCACCAAAGACGAAACTAATTTCTAATCTTGATATTATGATCAACTGATGCAGTTGATCATATCAATTGTTGAGATATCTACTCTTCTGATCACATAATATCGCATGTGATTTATTTCGTAATATGAAGGTATTTACCACAGCAATTGAATCATTATTGTGTATGTTTTCAAAATTCATCAATTTTTCTTCGCTTCCATATCATTTTTTTTACCGTCGTTATCTGAGACAACTTTTATACTTATAATACCCATCTTTTAACATAGAGCCACACGGTTTGTTGGTTGTCATTTTGTGTGATAAGGCGTGTATCCTCATGGCCATCGTTAACAAAATAAAACAACTCTGTGTAAAGAGTTTCTTATTCAGTAAATGAGGGAAATAGTTCATTGTTTTATGTAGGAATATGATTCTGAAACGTTTGGGGGAGGGGGTGGGCTATGTGAGACCTTTAATCTTTCTTTTTCTTATTTCCTTTTCTATTTTAATTTCCCCTATTCCCTTTTAATTTAACTGGTTCATGCTCAATTTTTTTTTAATATGCTATGCAACTACAAGAATATTTATTAAGAGGCTGCACTCTACATCTCCGCTTTTTAGCAGCCTCCTCGATTTCCAACCTGATATGTAATAATCTTGAATATGTTTTGTTATTTATATGTTAAAATGTACAAAACAAACTGTAATTGTTGAAAATGGAAATAAACAAAATGAAATGAAATGAAATGTGACCCACATTCCTCAAGCATCATGTAGAATATACGGGATATATCCCAAGTCGAAAAGATTTTTTCTGTCTATTATTTTCTTTAGATTGTTCTTTGAGCCTGATGTTGCCATCATTAATGATGAAAAGCGGTCATGATTGCCACATAATAAACCATAATTAAATCAATAGTACCAGATTTTACATCAAGCTTTACATTGAATATGAATTCCCTTTGTCTTTGATGTTAGTGTGTCTCTCAGAAAACTGTAGGCCACGTCGGATGTGACATTTTGTTTGCTATCTGATTAATCTGCATGAAAGCAACTACGTACAAATCAATCATTTTCAATTTACCAATTTCTCTTATTTTCTTCCAGGAATCCGAAGAAGACCATGCTAGGATGATCCATCTAAACAAAGTAAAGAAAGGAACATTGTCAACATCATTTAGTCAGATTGAGGAAGCGTGCAATATATGACTACGTTCTCCGGGGCCACGCCTTACTAAGAGTTGCGATTGATCCGATCAACCATAACTATGGAAAACCAACGATGTCTACATCTGAAATGCCTATTTATTCAAAACGCTTTCTAGATAATTGTAATCATGGTAATGATGTGTTTTCAAATGTTGATTGTTTTCTTGCTAATTCAGTATGCTCCTTTTTGTTTACAAAGGACATTTTGCACATTTCCTGAAGAAAAATGATGACATTGATGGATTTCCATATAGTTGAGGTTGATTGGATCAATCGTAACTCTTTGTAAGACGGGGCCCTGGCATTAATTGTAAATACTATATAAACCCGAGAAAACAGATTTCCAGAGAAATGCTGTTAGTTTATTGTTAGTTTAATACATAATAAACAATTGATAGGTTTTGACATCGTTTTGTTAAGACGAAAGATTTGAAATAGTGAATTCAAGAATGAAGCTCGTCCTATTTTTTAAATTGTTGTAATGAGCGAAGCTTGCTTGGAAAACTAGGGCTGTGGTTTCTTGAATTCCGAATAGTTTTGTCTAACTTCAGAAAACACAGTACATACTCATGATATATCACGGACGTTATTTTCCTGAGACGTTGTTTTCCCGCCATTGGAATAGGGTTTCGTCCGTTATAGACTACTAGTACTCATGAATATTCATAAACACGAATGGTTTATTTGGAAAATGAATTAAAACGACTCGAGCAACTCGTCAGGCAATGTGATAATCTTTACGCTTGCAATGGCAAGGTTTCGAGCCTCAGTGTGGGCAAGAACTTTGTTATTATAAAGTTTGCCCATAAATTATCATTTTTTATGCAATTTTGCTCTGTTTTTATATTCAATTGAAGTGAGACTTAAAAAAAATACATATCCTAGACTTGGAGCCTGATTTAATGTGGTCAAAAAGGATATCTGTGGTAAAAAATGTAAAGGTTGCAAAAAACAAGTTATCCCCAAACCACTAGCAGACTAGTAGAAATAGAAAGGATGCATTATTTCGACCTGAATTAAGCACCACGCTCCCTTAATACCTGGAAAATGTCTATTATAATATTTATTGTTTCTATTTTTCATTACCGACATTGTGCGAAATATAGATTTTCTCTTAATAAAAAAAGAACAGTAGCGCCGCATTTACGAATTATATTAACTTTTAGTCCTGATCAAGGTGCTTCGAATTTAAATTACTATTCTTTGAATTTAATTCAGTATTATTATATAGCATGAGTTTTGTAAATTATTTTATGCATGTTCAAAAGAAAAACAATATTTCGTCGTGGAAAATTAATTGATGAAAAATTTATGCGAAGGTACAGCAGTGGCAGATGTAGGCGCGTATGGGTTTATGCCCCCACCTGGGGCTCTCAAAAATAATTTTAAAAAGGAGCGTGGGATCAAACTCCAACACCGATTCCACGTTTACGAGAGTTGCGCAAGCAGATCAGTGGCGGATCTACGGGGGAAAGGGGGGGGGGGATTGAGGGGCGGTAGGACACATTACTTCGCAACCAACCTGTCAACCCCCCCCCCCCCCTCTTAGCAAAAAGATAGATCCGCCACTGGGCTGGACGCTGACGCGATGCACAGTACGTCAGGAAATAATAATGATAATAATAATATAGGATTTGTATAGCGCACGTATCCACCTTGCTAGGTGCTCAATGCGCTCCTATATTACCCCGGCTAAGCCAGTCTACCGATTCTGGTGCGCACAGCTTTTTGAGGAATTACTTCCTGCTGGTACCCATTTACCTCACCTGGGTCGAGTGCAGCACAGTGTGGATAAATTTCTTGCTGAAGAAAAAACACGCCATGACTAGGATTCGAACCCACGACCCTCTGTTTGAAAGGCGAGAGTCAGAACCACTAGACCACGACGCTATATATTTAACACGATATATTTAATTATAAATATAACTCGCCATGCATATTACATGCAAACAGATCAAAAACATTTTAAGTGTAAGTTGGATCTGTAGGACTTCATGTTGATTACTCTACTTGTACAAATTTGATAACTTATCCTGTATGTACATTATTAAATGCATTATTTAATTACATATGTTTGGTCTAGTTATTTTGTCATATTCGGTTTTCACGTACAGAGCGGTTTCTTGTTTCTGGGTCGTATACCCATAATACCCATAACCATATATTCAATTGAGGGCAGAATCACGTGTTCAGTTCCCCCCCCCCCCCCTCCCCCCAATCAAAATACCTTGGTACCTCTCCTTGTACATTTAGTAATTTTTTTCAGCCGAAGAATTAGAGCTTAGTCTCCATAAAAGAATATGGAAAATTTCCCAGCGATTTGTATGTTACATTCGCGAATTTTCTCTAGCCCGCCGCCCCACCGACCCCCCCCCCTCTAACTCTCTCTCTCTCCATCTCTCTCCTTCTCCCTCTTCCCCCCTCCCCCCCCCCTCTCTCTCCCCCTTTCTCTTTCTCTCTCTCTCTCTCTACATATTTACCATCTCCCCGTCTCTTATACCATTCCGGGGGTACGTGTTTCATGAGAGTCAACACTCACCTAAATTGTCAGCGCAGACAATTTCAGTGTAATCCTTGTTGTAATTGGCTCAGATGTTCTGGCCTCTGACTGTAACTATGGTAACTGTCGGAGAAAGACTACTTGTCGGTGCTGACAACTTTCATAAAACAGTCCCCCGAGGCCCCCCTCCCCCTCCTTTTCCATCGTTCGTATTCCTTACTTTACTGGAAATTCCAAAACATTATGAGATATGATATCCATAACTCGATATACTCACCCCTATGCTAATAAATGACAATAATGACAGAATTCAACACAGATAAGATAAGAATTATTTGAAACACATTTTAATTTGACGAAATGAATCTACCAATGAATGAGATTGCATATAGATAAATTTAGATGCCTCAAAATTAACATTTCTGTTTATATTATCATAATATATTTTACATGTTTCTATATACAAGGTATATTTTCTATATTCATTTGTCTATTCTGAAGAAGCTGACGGTTTTTACCAATTTTACATATTAGTCGTAAAAGAACGTATCAAAATCCAGAACAGAAAGATAATCCATGTATACTGCCATCTGCGGCTCATGAATTGCCCAGCATCAATGGATCAACCAGGAGTTATGGCGTACAACTCTTTTTACTCTTTAGTGCTCTCATTATTCTGGGATTAAATAAAAACAACAAAATGACTTAGATAGCGAAAAAAAAACACATGTTCTTCTGTTTAATCTTTCTTCCTTTTTTACCCTGTATACCACATATATAGTACTGCTGCAATTACAAAACTAAAAAGCAATTATCACTCTCTGAAAGTGCCCACCTTTGTGTATAACGTAGTAAGGATGCATGATATTAATTGGTCTGTGGAAAGACTGTATTTTCTTGCAGCCAACCTGCAACCGTTACAAACGTTCAACATGTAGCATGAAGCATAGCGTGCACTTTGCAATTTTCATGATTTCGGGTTAGCGCTCTTGTTTTATTTTGTTCTGGCTCCATTCCTTTGGTATTATTTTCTAATTACCATTACGATTTGCTCCTATCATTTTTTCTAGCAAAAGTGATGATAACAATGATCTGAAACCGTATCCATTATTTACGATTGTAACAGACATACATAAAACATGTGTGCAATCGTCCAATGTATCCATTTAATTTATTTTCAGTGGATTTCTTAAATGAAAATAAAAGTACGTCCTTTCCGATGTTACAGTATGTAGAATGACCTTTGACAGTTTGAACTTTCAATGGTATACTTTTATATTCGTTGCCAATCTCGTCGGGTAGGCATACATCTCACTAAACTTACACCTACGAGTTTATTCCTTTATAAATGACTAAACACGAACATCATTTTAATCATAGAATAATGACTTTGGTTTGTCTTCAAATCGATCATCTTACCGAATGATCCAAATAATATGTGACACCCATCTTTCCCCTGAGAAAATTAACTGGAAATTATCGAGGATTTCGTTTTTCCTCTGTTAATCCTTAGCGGCAGCCGATTGATTTATTTTGATGATTAATGATTAAAAAAAGACAGGTGGAATTCGTATCGATAAAGGAATGAAGAAGAAATGGGAATTACTATACAGTGGTTATCACAGCAATGACATTAATGATGATGATGATGTTTGAGAGCACCGTTCAGTAAATTAAAGAATGCTATATCAAGTTTCAGGCCTTTATCCCCCCCCCCTCCCCCCAAACAAGGAAAGGAAATAAAGAAGAACAAACATAATGTAAGTTTTTTTTATAACTTTGATTACCGAACGGTTTATTTAGATAGCTTACGCAAACCAAAACGGCAATCGTAACGTATGAATATCATGTCGCATAAATATTGTATGTTCCTTTAGAAGTTGAAAATGTTAATATCCGCAAATGAACTCTAGATTGGTGAGTACCAGATTCCAACACTGCCTCCTCATGTTTATATGCACCGAAATCTTAATCAGATCCCTAATTTCAATTTTCCATTTTCATCAGAAGAGATAAGTGCTACTAAAAGCCAAGCAATCAACAGATTATCAATGATTTACGTATGGAATCGAATACTCGTATTATTCTGTGATTGAATATGAAATGATTAAGATTTTGAGGGAACGTACGAGTATACCCATGATCATGATGATAACATCGATTGTTTCTTACTATTGCGTGAAGGATTTGGAAAACGAAGGTTAAGGTTAAGATGCTGCCGCTGCTGCTGCTACTACTACTACTGATGATGATGATGGTGATGATGACGGTGGTGATGTTGTTGATGATGACGATTATGACTATAATCACAATAGTATTAATAGCAATAATTACAAAGAATAACGTTAACCACAACAGCATTCACGTACAATAATAGTATTAACAAAATTTATTGTAATTCTGATAATGACAATTATGACAATGATAATGATGATGATGATGACGACGACGAAAACAATATTGGTAATATAAGCAATTACACTGAAACTTATTGATTATAATAATAGCAATCAGTATAAACTGAAAATAAGAGTAAATGTACTAATAATAACAATCACCACAATTGATCATGATGGCAATAGCACATAAATAACGAGTAAATGTCAAGTAAGGAATGAATGAATCAATAGATCAAGTACTTGATGGTTACATAATTAATTTGATAGGGGTTATGAATAAATCATAAACAACAATCGTCCGTAATGATTTAAGTATCCGTTTTGTCCATTCTGAATAATGCTCAATTTATTTAATACGATTGCACTGAATTTTATCAAGTTCCAAAAGACGCTGAGGGATTATGCTTATTCATGCCAAGTTAAAAAGACCGACTCCAAAACTCCAAAGTGACACTTTTCAAAAAACAAAATTGAAAAAAAAAATTAAAATGACACCTGTATCTAATTATGCTTACAATGAGGTTTGGTATCTATTTTAAACTTAATTGATCGAAAATATGATAACAGCGACAATATTCCATGGTGGAAAGAAAGCGGTGTCACATAGTGTATTCACTACGATCACACTGTGTATTGACACTGTGTTCGATCTGGTACACACTGTGTGTGTGATCACACAGATATTGTGGGGACACACTCTGGACTATGTGGCTGCAACAGCGTCACACTAACGAAACCGATTCCAAACCGACCGATGGTATGACATTTGAAATAACGTAATAGATTTGATCAGTCTGGTGTCGGTTTCGTTGATGTGACTGTAACCGAAACCGACTCCAAACCGACCAATGGTCTTTGATCGGTCTGCAGTTGGATTCGTTGGTGTAACTGTAACCGAAACTGACTCCAAACCGCCCAATGGTCTTTGATCGGTCTGCAGTCGGACTGGTCGGTGTAACTGTAACCGAAACCGACTCCAAACCGCCCAATGGTCTTTGATCGGTCTGCAGTCGGACTGGTTGGTGTAACTGTAACCGAAACCGACTCCAAACCGACCAATGGTCTTTGATCGGTCTGCAGTTGGATTCGTTGGTGTAACTGTAACCGAAACCGACTCCAAACCGCCCAATGGTCTTTGATCGGTCTGCAGTCGGACTGGTCGGTGTAACTGTAACCGAAACCGACTCCAAACCGCCCAATGGTCTTTGATCGGTCTGCAGTCGGACTGGTTGGTGTAACTGTAACCGAAACCGACTCCAAACCGACCAATGGTCTATGATCGGTCTGCAGTCGGATTCGTTGGTGTAACTAGACCATCTTGCTGTACGTAATCAATTACCATTATACGCACAATATTACACAAATCTACATTCTCCATGGGTGATAAGACAAAACAGTTTTACCTCAATCGTCATTGCAATCAAATTCAAATCAAGTCTGGTAATTCGGTATTGTTTAACACTGTGATGGGAAAGAAAAGCTAAAATATTCCAAACCTATCATATAATGATCAATTTACTAGGTTTTCTTATTGAGTATTGTACGACCCCATTGTCATCTTCTTCCTTGAACAAATGCCTGAAAAAGCATTAAATATACATGTATACAGTAAGTCAGTAACAAAAACAGTTACGGGGTCATTTAAAAATCATACTTGACATGCACAGAACACATTGAGTTATCAAACGTTGTTCAAGTTCACTAAACTTATTTTTTTAAGAGTTGCGGAAAGGCGTTCATAGGTTGGCATTTTTGACATCATTTTCTATGATCTCTTTTACGAAGGGGGGTTACAAACTTGTAATAAGACGATTGCAATTTGAAATGAATTAGAGCAATAAGTCTCATCCCGGGTGCCCATCAAGGGTATTTACTAAAAATATACATTATAAAGGTTAAGATGGGTTCAGAGTGGTATCATATTTTGTAAAGATTACAACTGCGTGTGTGTGGTAGGATCGAGTGATCCATTAATGGTTAAGAAGAGATGAAAGGAACACCGGATGATTAATATGGTAATGCTTGATCATGAGATGTATCCATCTTCGAAAACATCGACATCATCAGCCAAGGAGGATCCATGTATCGAGTCCATCAGCCGTTCTGTAGGAGGGGTAAAGAGGGATAAAGAGGGATGAGTGTTGAAGAGGGTGTGAGGGGTAAAGGGGTGTTAGGGTAAAAGGGGGAGGGGGTAAAGGCGTGTGAGGGGTAAACGATTGTGAGGGGTAAACGAGTGTGTGGGGTAAAGTTGTGTGAGAGTAAATAGAGGTGTGAGTGGTAAAGGGGTTGTGAGGGGAAAATGAGTCGTGAGAGGTAAAGGGGTGTGATGGGTAAAGAAAGTGGGAGGGATAAATGGGGTTGAGGTTAAAGGAATGTGAGGGTAACGGGTAGGGGGTAAAGGAGAGTGAAGGGTAAAGTTGTGTGAGGGGTAAGAAGGTGTGTGGGGTGAAGAGGTGTGTGGGGTAAAGAGGTGTGTGGGGTGAAGAGGTGTGTGCGGTGAAGGGGATGTGAGGATTAAAGTAGTGTGAGGGGTAGAAGGGTGCATGGGGTAAAGATTGCGTGTGGGATAAAGGGGGTGTGAGACGTTTAGGGACGTAAGAGGGAAAGGGGCGTGAGGGGGGTAAAGAGTGAGTGGGGTTAGAAGTGTGTGCAGAATAAAGGAAATGTGAAAAGAACAGGAGCGTAAGGGGTAAGTAGGGTGTGATGGAAAAAGGGGTTGAGGAGGGTGAAGAAATCATGAGGCGTGAAGGGATGTAAGGATGAAGGGGACATGATATACATGTAGTGAGGGATGATTGGAACAGAGTTGAAAGGGGGTTGAAAGAGATACAACATTTAGAAAGATGAGGAGACCGAGGGGAGAAAAGATCGAAGAAAAGAAGAAATTGTATAAGTAAGCCATGTACTTAAAATTTCAAATTACCAGTGCGTGTGCCCAAGTGGGTTCGGGTGTTGTTGTTTTTGTTGGGCTCGTTTTAATGTTACTCGATAACACACTTGGCAAACAACATTGTAATAAATTAATACTGTTTACGATGTTGGAAAGTGATGGAGAGGCTCTGAGAGTTCATGCTACAGTCTACCAACGAAGTCAACTCCAAACCCTTCAAAGCAATTACATTATCTCCAATGGCGAATCCTCGGTTGGTTGGATTCGGCTTTATTGGTGGGACTGGGCATTACCCCCGAGATATCAACCAGGTTACATTATTTTCCCAATGGCCATCAAAAAGGGAAAAAGGTAAATGAGAAGGAAAGAAATAGGCTCTTAACGTGACATTCATCATTGTTGCAAAATACTCCTCCCCCCCCCCCCCTGACACTCAGATTTCTTTCTCTTTCATATATTTTATCCAACACAATGAATATGGTGAGACGTAACATTGAGGATTTACTAACACGATTTATTCCCCCCCCCCCCCCACCCCCTCACCACACACACACGTGCGCACCCACACACCCTCCATCAACAAAAGAGGTTTACTAAGATATTATTGTATTCTCTTAAATTTCGTTTCAATCTATATGTATTAAGACCAAGTTTCTACCATAGATCGTTGTTTTTTATTGATTTATTGTTTCATTGTCCTTATTTTTTTTCTAAACGATATTTATAAACGCGATACCCATTATGATCAGATCGGGTCAAACGGTATAAATATGAGATCTGTACAATCATTATGGTCATGAATAACCTTTGATAAAGCAGTAATAAGTCAATATGCGAGTGGAACTGGACGGATGTTGAATATAATCAGCTTTATATACACTAACAAAAGTATTGGGTAAACCGCCACGAGGGTAATTATTTGTCTAACCAGTTTGGGGTAGTATTTTGCCCAATGCGGGAAGCATATTGTCCAGTAAGGTTAGAAAAAGGTAGCAATTACTTTAGAATGGGCACCGATAACTTAAAATCTTCTGATTTTCTTCATTGGTATCAATTTACGATAAGATATACACTGTATTACATGGACGGGTTTACTTATTATTTTTACTTTACATAATCAATATAACAAAACAATAAGGCTAGTCATTCATTTACGTGTTCTTCACACATTTTTTTTTTCATTCTTTATTAAGAATTCATAAGAACATCATTATTGAAAGTGAATATCAAGAGCAATTGTCATTTATCATCTGCTAAGGAAGAGATATGAATGAATAAAGTGGACTCGTCGATATGAATGTATCTTAAAGTCTGATTGAGTAAATACGTTTTAATTGGAACTTCAATGGTTTCTATTTTTTCTAAAGCACTTTTACAGTGATTCCCTTGGATTGTTAGAAGTAAATGGATTAGACAAAGAACTTTCTTGCTTATTTAAGGATCAACTAGTGATGCAAGACAATTACGGTGAAGTTTCCATGTCTGAAGTGTCTGTAACTATTTTGACGTTCAAGATGTTTTACAGGAGCAAGGAATTTATGATAGAGATAAGTTATGAAATCCCAGATTAGCTCACGTTTTCGAAAATGTGACATAAGAAACAATGAAAACATAAAAAGTCTGCAGAACATTTTGTAGTT
>NC_087253.1:23697500-23725000 GCF_037042905.1 Lytechinus pictus | reverse complement strand
GACAGAGTGGTTACAACTAAATTTCTGGGTCTTCATATTGATGAGAATCTAAATTGGAAAACTCATATCAACATATTATGTAAGCTGTTGTCAAAGAATGTAGGTGTTCTAAACAGGCTTAAATTGTATCTCCCAACACATATTCTGACAATTCTATATTCAACTTTGATTCTTCCTTACATAGATTATGGGATCCTTGCATGGGGTAACTCTCTTAAGACACAGCTGAATAAAAAAATTTCTAGTCCAAAAGAGAGCTATACGAGCGGTTAGTAATGCTGACTTTCTAGCTCACACTTCTCCTTTGTTTTATGAACATCATGTTTTGAAGTTGGAAGATGTTTATCTTCTGCAATTGGGGTCGCTCATGTATAATTTTCATAGAGGTGATTTGCCATTGACGTTAGCATATTATTTCATAGGAAAAACCAATTTCATAATTACCCAACAAGAAATGCTAATACTGCACTGCGTATTCCTCATGCAAGGACAATATTTGCTCAGAAAACACTGATCTGTACAGGGCCAAAGTTATGGAATTCTTTGAACTCCAACATTACCAGGTCTGTTAGTGTTTCTGTTTTTAAAAGGAAATTGAAACTTTCATTTTTGAATAAGTACATTTATGATGTATAATTGTTTTTCTTTTAAATACATGCAGAACTATGTGATTAGCAATATAAATTCTGTAAAATGTCTCGACCAACTGGTACATGTACATGTACTCCTGTCATTAAGTACTAGTATATAGTTTTTGTTACAAATCTCTTATCTCTTGCCATTTTCTATCTTGTAACTTCGTGCTCCCCCCGTTATTCTATCTATCTTTCTATTTGTCTATCTGCCTATCTATCTATTTTCTTTTATACCTACTTTTTTTTTCAACATATCCATTATTCTTCTGTAAATAGTTTTTAACCACATATTTTTTTTTGTATTATCAACCAGTTTAGCTAGAATCAAGTTTTGCTTTAAACAAACAAATAACGTATTGTTTCAATACTGAGGGACCGTATAACAAGCCTGGCTTCCAAAGGTCTCCTCGTCTTCCTTGTCTTTATATTACTTTCCTTTAATTATCGACATTTGTTGCTTTTAAACGTTTTCGACATATGCGTTAGCATATAATTGTACATGTATTTTGTTATATGTTACTTCTTCAAGGAGGATCAATAAAGTTCATTCAAAGTTCATTCAAATTTCTTGCTGAAGGAAAACACGCCATGGCTGGGATTTGAACCCACCACCCTCTATTTCAAATTCTGGAGATTAATCCACTAGACCACCACGCTCCGCACAAACTTAATTAAGCATCTATCATCCGAATTCTACGAATCTATAATGATATACATTGAATGGCAATACATTTTAGAGCTCTTAAAGTAGAGATAATCTTTTAAGGGATAGCAGCATTTCTTTTTATAGATTTCCTTCATCATCTAATATTTTACTTCTTGGGAGAAAAACAAATTTCATAACTGCAATTGAGTTTGAGTAGGATTACCACAGCATAATGCACATATCTCTAAGCCAGCTTATAAATCAAGATCAAGGGCAAGGAAAATATGTTTTTAAGTCCGTAATTGGATTTTCAATAAGCCGACAATATGTTACATTTAACAGGTATGTAATCAATATGATAATGGTATCTTATTTAAGTTGACATGAAGGGTTGTTTTGCATTCCCCTATGAGTGCAGAAAAAATCCGGACAGATATAATATGAAGTTTTATTTAATCAATCATAGGTTTTTCATGCAAAAAACAAGAACAAAAATCAACTTTACTTTCTATTTAAAAATGGATATCATGCGGGGTTTTTTTGGGGGGGGGGAGTTGGATTACGCCAAATACTTGTAAATATTACTAATTGCATTAATGAACAAAATTTAATGAAATATGATATGAAATGATACTTTAAGCATTCTTCCTCATACAAACTAGCACGGGGGGAGTCAAATGTATTGCTGTACACATGCGTGACCAAATCATTTCCAAACACCCCCTAAACTAATTTTTCTCTGTGTGCAAAATAACCCCCTAAAAAGTTTTTCGCGGGCTTCATTTACACATTTAGCCCCTAAACAAGTTGGCATATTGCATGCCCCCTACTGCACTTAGGGTTAAAATACCACAATGGGAAGAACCCGAACACTTTTCAGAAACGAGGAGGAAAAAGCCCTGGGGAAAAAAGTTGGAGGAAAAACATACCCTAAACACGTTTTGCTAGTCTTTAAAAAAAGCTTTGAAAAGAATACCCTAAATACATTTAAAACCCGCGATTGACCATTGACCAGTCTTTCAAAACCACCCTTTTTTGAAAATCGGTGTTTTTGATACCCTTAAGGAATGCACTCGCGGCCCGCGTCCAAAACTATAATAGCTCCATTAGTACTATAAATTAGCACTTCATTTTTTTTAGATTGTATAGATATAACAGAAATACCAGAAAGAACACCAGAGACAACCTCAGTCTGGCATCAAAGCTATGCCGTAATAACACTGGCTGACTGGTGTTAATTAACGCCTACATGGAAATATGTCTTGTGTTAAATCAAGGCCGGCATTTATGCAGTGCATGTCCAAAGTAATTTGGTAGTAGAAAAAATACCCTTTCTTCCTTCTTCAAAGGCTTTTGAAGAAATCCATTAATTTTGTATTCTGCCACGCATGTAACACGCATGTCAATGCTGATTTTAACACTTCAATTTGTAGATTTGTAGATCATCGTCTGCTCTTGTTTTCTCATCATCAATTCTGTACCATTTCCTCTTCTAAATCTTAAGCATTCGATCTTTAACGCGCACTTAAAAAAAGTTTTTTTCAATGTTCTGAGGGCGATATTGGTATTAGATATTGTTTGATGTTGCGTTAGCAATCAAGCCATTTTTTACCCTAGAGCTTAATATTACGAGTCAAATTTTAATTCGAAAATGTTTGTTATCTGTTGACCTAATATTTATTTGCTCTCATGAAATATTCCCCTTCCCTTGTGAATATTATGAACAAAATCAATGACTTTATATAATATTTTTCACATTTGGTTATTATTTTTACCCCCGTTCAAATTCATATTGTATTGAAGCTGTAATGTATTTTAAAAAAATCTAATTTCATGAATTTTACAAATCTTTTATGAAGATTTCAAAAGTATGTATATTCCCAATGAATTATGCAGCTGTTTTTTTTTCCTAAGACATATATGCCCGGTGGTTGGCACTCGCTTGTGAACAACAAGACGTTAAGGTTGTATATTGCCCTTATACGCAGTTCCGGGTTGATAAATGGTAAAAACTATTCAACATGCTTTGTGGGAGGTAAATCCATGTAATTATTGATTGGTCTTGCAAATAGCCTTGACTGGACCATTGGATATAGAGATGATCAACACGATGCAAGCCACGCATGTGGTATGTGAATTTAATTTACCAGATTGACCTTTTTAAAGAGGATTTCTAAAAAGGGTTCTTATTATTATTATTGAAGAATTGAAGACAAAGTTTAAATGTTACTGAGTATATTATGGTATCTAAACAATTATGAAATAATAAGCAAATGCATGAAAGTGTACGCCCATGGAATATCAATTTTTACAAAAAATACGCATCCCAACTAAACGATTGGAATATATATGGCGAAATAGGCAAATAAATCAAAGAGGACCAAATTCAGGAGTTCAAGAATATTTCTTTCAATACTCAACACTAAAAACATGTAGATTAATCCAACCAAATTCGAAGTTTAGATGAAGATGTTAAATTTTCAAGTGCATTATCATAAAATATAAATGAAGTATTGCTCGGAGTATCTGATACGTATCATAAACATGTCAAATATCGTAATGTTTCGAACAGTCATTAATATCTCGACGTATAGTCAGATAGGTCAGAGATCATAGCAATCACCATGACGCAGCATTTTAAGACCTTGAAGACTTTCAGAATCGTGTGATTCGTTTTGGGATATCTACTTCCACGACCACGATCCTAACATTTTACAATAAATTGTTCCATAACTGATCGGATGTTTTAACAAATATGTGGAGCGTTGTGGCCCAGTGGATTAGTCGCCGGACTTTGAAACAGAGGGTCGTGGGTTCGAATCCCAGCCATGGCGTAATTTCCTTCGGCAAGAAATTTATCCACATTGTGCTGCACTCAACCCAGGTGAATTGAATGGGTACCTGGTAGGAATTTATTCTTTGAAATGCGTGTGCGCTGTAATCTGAGTAATTACGGCTGCCAAGCTACAGCTGGGGTAATAATATCCAAGCCCTTTGGAAGCGCATAGAGACATTATTCATAATTGTGATATGCGCTATACAAGAACTGTTTATTATAATTATTATTATTATTATGAGCAGACTGATTTCTGTCTGGCTGGATGCACGGATGTACCGACTTGTTGTTTCTCTAGATGAGAAGGAATGGACGATCGTTACTCAGAAATAAAAGATATTTCGACCGAGGAAAAACGACTCCGTGTAAAGCTTTCACCTAATCCCGTCCTGAAATTTCAGCTCTTACATTGAGTGTTAACATTCTCAGTAACATCATCTATGCACCCATTCCAAACCGAAGCCTTGACTGGTGTTGACCGCCCTCAAATAGAATCTCTCTCTCTCTTTTCCCTCCTTCTTTGCCCCACCTCCCCCCTCTCCCCCCCCCCCCCTCTCTCTCTCTCTCTCTCCCTCTCTCTTCCCATCTTTCTCGTCATCTCTGTCCATCTTTCTAAATTTCTCGTTCTCTTTACCCTTGTACATCAATCCATATTTATAATACAGGGTAATATACAATGATTTTGATGATGGCATAATCATTGATAATATTCACTTTTAAGTGTCATAATGGAAGGTCCGTCATAGTGTTATAAGGGGAGGGTTGATGTTTTGATAGCGTACCCAATTCCAAATTGGGGAGGGGGACATGTATGAAGCGCCGTTTTTACCAAAAATGTATGACCAATTGTGTGTTATGTAATCATTACTGATTGAATTATAACAACTGTTAACATGCAATTACATTATATTTGTAAACGATTACTATTATAAAATATAACAATGTTCGCTTTTCACATAATATAGTTACAAGTTATACTTCATTATTTATAAACAATAGAAGCTCAATATTGCTTATATATAAATAATGATTTTGTTTATCATTATTAAAAAAAGTAGTCTGACTTGTAAATATATAAAAAGAATGAACATTGTTATGTTATATACTAGTAATTATTACAAATAAAATATTCATTATTTATCAAACAATTGTTATTATTTAATAATTAATTATTATACAACAGACATTTGGTCTATATAATTTTGGTACAAACGGCGTCTCATAGATGTGGGTCGAATAAAATCATTGCCCTTGTCATTGTTAGATAACCAAGGAATACAAAACAATGGCTTCAGCATCTAAGATGCCGTCGCGATATTGTCATTGCATAAAGTCTGTTCATCACTTAAGACTACACATTAAAAAAGATTATGTTTCTGTTGATAAAATGGAATTTACATTTGTATGATTGTGTTAGCTTATCACGTCGGGCTCTTTTTAGAATTCGTTTTGCATTAATATGTCATATAAATTGTTTAATTTTCTCATATTTTAATAAGATAATAACACTTTCTTATTATGCTTTGGGCGCGATGATGAATAAAATATTCTGGATATTAAAGCTCTGCCTCCAGGGAAGCTTATTACAATCATCAGCCAATAATCGGATTCACATCCATTCGTTGATAATATTTTTCTCACTTTCCATGATTACTGAATTATGAAAACCACACGTTTAAAATCATTCTTAAATTTACTGAACATATTGAGTACAATAGCTTTCTCGAATATTGTATAATAGTGGAATATACATGGTTTGGGGGAAATTGCTTCACATTATTTATTATATCCCTACTGTATCATAATGATTTCAACGCTAGATTTTGTACAATGAGGCATCATATTCATGATATTTGCCCAACAATAGAGGCGTACTGAGAGAAAAAAATTTAAGGGACCAGACGTTACATATGGGAAAGAGTTTCAAACAAGATGGGAAAGAGTTTCAAACAAGATGCGAAATTATTTTGAACCTTCTTATGCACCTTAACAATTTTCACCCAAAATTATTTCTCGATGCCAAACTGGGGCGCCGTCACATCGACGAAACCGACTCCAGACCAATCAAAGCTATAACGTTCCTTCGAATGACATATCATCGGTCGGTTTGGAGTCGGTTTCGGTTACAGTCACACCAACGAAACCGACTCCAGACCGATCAAAGCTATAACGTTCCTTCGAATGACATGTCATTGGTCGGTTTGGAGTCGGTTTCGGTTACAGTCACACCAACGAAACCGACTCCAGACCGATCAAAGCTATAACGTTCCTTCGAATGACATGTCATCGGTCGGTTTGGAGACAGTTTTGTAGGTGTGGCAGTTACTTTACATCAAGTTCATTATAAAACTTGAAAAAAATTTAAACAAAAATATTATCGTTAGTTCATCGTACCGACCCCCTAACGAATCTCTTGATGCTTACATGGAATATATGGAATCTTGTTTGAGCCTTGTTTCTAAATAAAACTATATTACCATGCATATCAGAAATACTAGAAAGAATCATTTACAATCAATTATTTCATATCCTCGAAAATGTCAATAACACCCCGCCAGTATGGATTCCGGAAGCGCCACTCTAAGGAATTAGCTATTGTTGATTTATACGACAGAATTTCTAATGCTATTTCTCGTAAACAGTTTGCAGTTGCTTTATTCATCGATCTTAGTAAAGCATTCGACACCCTCAACCACTCTATTTTGGTAAGTAAACTTCAACATTATGGAGTAAGGGAGTATGGAGTACCACTCTCCTGGTACAATGATTATCTGACTAACAGACAACGATTAACAACTTATCATCATCTATATCGTCAAACATCTTGAAGCAGGAGACGGGTGTTCCACTGGGATCAATATTAGGACCACTGTAATTTTAGATATATATCAATGATATTGTTAATAATTCAGAAAATTATCCCACTTTTTATTTGCGGATGACACGACGCTTTTATATTCTCATTCTGATTTAAATCGTACCACAGACACATTCAAACCCGAACTCCCAAAACTTGTTAACTGGTTTCAATCAAATAAACTTGTTCTTAACATCAACAAAACTAATTTCATTGTATTTCACTCCAAAGACAAGAAGATCACTTTATGCCCACATATCAACATTAATAATACAGTCAAAGAAAGGAAAGAACATGTCAAGTTTTGGGGCATTACCTTTGATGAAACTCTGAATTGGAATAACCACGTGAATAATGTATTGATTCTTCCATCTCGCATTATCGGAATTCTTTATAAATAAGAAACTTGCACCCGCAAGATGTTTTACTGCTTTTACATAAATCATTTATTCGCCACACAGGTCCAGACATTTTACATTCTTTGCCAATGGATGTTAGAAACTCCTCTTTATTATCTTCATTCAAACAACAGTTAAAAAAGCAATTCCTTAAAGCTTATTAATATGTACATAATTGTTCTTAACATACGTGCTTGATGGGTGGGTGGGTCGGGTTATTAGTTATAAAGTATCTTATAAGTAGTATATCATTATCGTTGATAGAAGTTTTATTCATTTAGTATTCCATATAACTGTATTACGTATTCTATCATTTACTGATTCATATATTTTCTGGGTGACCCAACACTACAAGGATACTGCTTTAATGTGTGTCCAATTTTCCTAATATGTATATATATAAAACGATGTATTTTGCATCATTTTTTAAAGTATGATACGTCATTTGTATCATGTCTTAGTTTTACACTTTGTAATATTTGTATATTCTTGGTTTTGCATGTTTTTAATGGAAAATAAATCAATTCGATTCATTCAATTCAATGACTTCACATTAAGGTGTGTGTGGGATGAGAGTGTGTGTGTTTGTTTATACATAGGAAGGTTATAGAAAATCATACGGCATATCGTGACATTTTTATCCTGAAGCATTGCTTACACATGAGACGACATGAAAAGTGGGTCGAATAATATTTAATACGATTATGTATAGGGCTCCCATGCACAATCGTATGAAATTGTATTAAACTAAAATTACGAATAGGCACACTTGAACAATGATTTCCTAGCCGCAGAATGCAAAATGAACATCAGACTCAACTCGAGAGATAATGTCATCAATGTTGGGGAGAATGTACTTGGAGAATCAATCAATCAAGGAGGGAAATAGCCGATTGGTCTACCCCCACTTCGTCTACCTCATTTCAAACATGACTTCGTCTATGCACTGCAAAAACTCCGGTGTTGATTTAACACCAGCCCGGAATCTATGTATGTCCACACCAGAGAAGTATTGAAACAACACCAGTCTGGAATCAAACCGATGCTGTTTTAATACTAATTGGTGTTGTATAAACACCTATCTGGTGTTAGACCAAACGAAACTGGTGTTGTTCAACACTTCTCTGGTGTGGACATACATAGATTCCGGGCTGGTGTTAAATCAACACCAGTGTTTTTGCAGTGCATGATAGTAAACGATTTGGTAATTGGACGAATTGGCATTGGACCGATTGGAAATAAAACGCTTCAGATTGGCTTTTTAACTGATAGAAAAAAATACACAATATAATTTCAAGCGACCTGGCACATTTCAACCTGATTATTTCAAACACATTGATTGCAGGATACGGCGAAAAGAGTGGTCTTATATATTTATATTAATAGAGCTGTAATCCCACAATTAAAGTAAAAGAAGTGATATCATGCAGGGAATATGATTGCGAATTACTGAATTGAGTTTCTATTAAATTTATACAGTTGCCCCTAAAGAAAAATGCCAGAATAAAATGAACTCTATTTCTTTCGGATCTACAGTATCGTTGCTGTTTATGCCCTTTTATAGTATTTTGTGCATTTTTCTGATTAATTTATGATGCATATATTCTTTTTACTAGTACACCATTTTCGACGTAATTAGAACCTACATTGTACACACACACACACCCTCACACAACGCATGTACATGCACCCTCAAACGCAACGTCTGGTCTAACATTTCATACCATCGTTCTATGTACTATACTATCCTATGATATAATGTAATATGATATAATATAATATAATATGATGTAATATGTATTATAATATAATACTCGATTCTTTATTCTCGGTTTGCTTCTTTGCCTTTTTTTTTAAGCGAGAACCATACTTTACACTTTTTCAGAGCCTATTTAATCCTTTGTTTTGTTGTTGTTTATTTTCTTTGTTATTTTCTAGTGTTTTGTCTCGACACTTTTGATTTTGTCGTGCTCACTCATGCAAATGCTCTTCATTTTCTTCATATCCTCCCCCCCCCCCTCCCCCACCCTCTCTTTCTCCCAATCTCTCCCTGTCCATTTTCTTGCAAACCACACTGCATACCCTTCTTTGTGCATTCTTTCTTTCTGCCTTTCATATTTATTTCCTTCCTTCCATCTTTCGTTCATCCTTTTCCTTCTTCTCTCACTCCCTTTCTCCATCAGTTGTTTTTGGTACCCGTTGTTTGTTTTCCCGGAGGCTTTATATATTGATTTCCCACAAACTTCTGTTACTTTATAATTTTCCCATTATCTTTCCTCCATCTACTGTCACACACGTCTGATAAATCCTACGGACATGACGGATAACAGGGTTCGTGAGAGGAGATCAAAATGTGTCACATTTTGACTCAAAGTCCCTTTTTCTCGAATAGAAATATACAGTCGCCCGTCATTTCCTACAGCATATTTGTTCCCGCCATATTTTGGAGAGATCTTTACACCAAAATTTAAAGCCCTTTCCGTGGATCGTTGCCCGTACAATCCAACGCGAGGCACGCAAATTTCGAATATCATATTAATGTCTCAGAATCGTTTTGATGAAGATCGTGCACCCGCAAGCAATGAGTATAGTGCATAGATATATAACTATCGTATATATATATATATATATATATATATATATATATATATATATATATATATATATATATTTATATATATAAATTAGATTTGGACGTCAGTGGTGAATCATTAAGTATAGGTGGAATTATCGCATGGTAACTAATTTCTTGCATTTCTAAGGGAAATTATTTGAATATATATTTTTACGCGGTTTCCTCTGGAGTTGAGATGGTGTCATGACAATTCGTCGGCGTTCATCAACCTCGTATCGCTTTTCACGTGCAAAGTCAATGCAGTGCCCTGTGCCGATACGACAAAACGTCATATCGCTCTGTTACAGTACACGTTTCCAATGGGATTGGCGCATTTTTATTAGAAATGCGTATGGTATCGCCGTAAAAATCCCCTCACATCTCAAACACTATAAAATACAATGCTGCATAGAAATTTAGTTATGAATATAATAGGACTTGTATAAACATTTTCTGTAAAAATCTCTAATAGAATTGCAATCATCATCACAATGATGATTCAAGATTCTCGTGTGATGTGTGATCCGACGGTTCTGGTGACCGCCGACGAATTGTTTAATGAGACAATTATCAATGTAGAGAAACAATCAGAATTTAGTTCATTTTAGCCATACAAGCATTACGATATGTTTCTCATTCAGCGAAGAAAAGGGGACAAACACGACCAAACAATAATGGATGTTGAACGTAGTGATACATTTAAGGAATTACCTTAGTGTGTTGTTACATATCCATGGTCACATTGTTTCACTTCCATTGTTGTTTCTGAATGGAAAACCTGTATAATTACACTTACCACCAAAATTCACATCGAAAGAACACTTTTGTTTTAAAGGAGAATGAAACTCTTGGAGCAAGTTAGCTTTTGTGAAAGCAGAAAAATCAAAGAATAAGATCAACAAAAGTTTGAGTAAAATAGGACTAGCAATAGAAGAGTTATGAGCATTTGAATGTCGAGATCACTAATGCTATGGAGATCCTCCCATTGGCAATGCGACCAAGATCTATGATGTCACAGATGAACAACTCTCCCCTTTTGGACACTGAAAATATACCCCAAAGCATCTCTTTTTGCTCATTCTAATCATATGACAAACGATTCATCAATGATATAATGTTGTGAAACCTCTGTACTTGTCCTCTCATAAAGAGAACACCTCACATTGTGATAGACTCTGTAAAAGTGAGAATATAAGTGAAATAAGTACTAAAGTAATGAGGGAGTTGTACGTGTGTGACATCACAGATCTTGGTCGCATTGCCAACTGGAGGATCTATATGGCATTAGTGATCTCAATATTCAAATGCTCATAACTTTCTTATTATTCATTCAATCTTCCTCAAACTTTCAACAATATGTTTCTTTGATTTTTCTCTTTGATATGGATTCAGCTGGTTTCAAGGGTTTCATTCTCCTTTAATGATAAATTTACTCTCAGCTCTATGTACAATCGCTAGCCTTGTGCCAAATCTCTTTGTTCATTATCATTTTTTTATCCTTTTTTTTTCATCAGGACATCGACGCGAAACGGTATTTTGCTTATCACATATACCTGGTAAATATCGGTAAATAATTATATGTTATATGTTATAATAATACAAAAAATAGTATAGTTTTGATCACAAGGAGTCACTACATCTTTCAGAAATGCAAGTGTAAATATACATGTACATTGCATGCGAAGACTTCTATAGAATTCAAGTATAAAGGATCATAAACCACACCCTGTTTAAGCTTGTTGAAAATGATATAGGATTTCACTTTAAGACCAGATATTTGAAGAGTGATGCTACGGGTTTTACATCTTTATCTATCATTTGTTTTCACTTTTGTTTGTAATCTCTACACAGGACCTTGGCCAGAAAACCTAGCTTGGTAATGTGACAAACAGAAAAACAAGTGTCTATATTCAGAGAATTTGTGCTATCATAATATTCACAAACACGCTCTGTTGATATCAAGTCCTCGTCACCCACACACATATTCCTACACCACACACCCCAGTTGGCTCACAGTTTTTTTTTTAACTACTCCCTCTCTCTCTCTTCCATTCATATCTGCTTTTTATTTAATTCAATCAATTACATGCCTGTATCACACAACTACCAATGAATCGCACATACATACACACACACTCAAGCTGCGCTCACGAGTGTGCTCACATTATTATTTCCCCTGTTGTTCTTCTCAATCCTCCTCTCGTTTTCACTTATTTTTTCCTTCTTCCCCTTTTGTTTCATTATTCCACTTTTTGTATTAACTCTCTTTCTCTCTTGCTCTCAGTCTTCCTCGCGCTCTACGTTGACCTTAATTGATATTGTTACCTTTACATTCTGTACGAATTTCAAGTTCTACTTTGGAGAAAAATCTGAATGTCTCTAATTATAATATCCTTACGAGCTAGCATAAAATCTGAGCCAATAGACCATAAGCGCCGCCATCTTAGAGGCTGAGGCTTGCATGCGTTGACCACTCCATTTACGGGTATTCCTATATCCTCTGAGGGAGGGCGGTATGAGATTATGACGTCATAAAACGATGGTAATGAAACCGATGCTAATAAAATTGGTGATTTGTCCTTTAGAGAAGAATAGTCACATTGTCGCTGATTTAATCTGTCCAATTAATGTCATTTGTTTTCTGGGAGATTCATTTTTATGCGCATACTCCCACATTGGCTTTGGGTATTTTGACATTATAAGCTAAGAATCAATGTCTTTTCTAACATTTGCATATGATAACGGAGAAGCAAATGTGCATGAGGCCTTATTATATTAATTTGGCAATTGATGGGGATTTGAAAGAATTAGAATTCAATATAAAAATCGAGGGCTCCAAATGTTTTATTCAAAAAACAATTAAGGTGTACACATCCATCGACGAATCATTTCTGTATCTGATCTATCGAAGATTACAAACCAGAACATTTGTAGGTTTTCATTAAAAGATAATTACTTTTACGATGTAATAACATTGCTTAATGTAAAGTTTAAGGATTTTGAACAATACTTGCAAAGCGATGGGATATCTTTAACCAATGAATGTTTAACCACAAAAGATGAGTAGTTCTCAGAATATAAATGAATATGGGAAAGATCTTGAAAGATGAATATTTGATGGAATCATCTTTCATATTGTATTTCAGCAGTGTAAGCAAGTTAGTGACAGTTTTACTGGGGAAAATGTTTTTGTGATGCGTTTTCCTATTTCGAGGAAGTAATAACATTTTTCCGTTTACAACAGTTATCGTGGTTATATCTGTTCTGTATATTTAATGCTCTTTAAACACTAAAATAGCGAGAAAAAATAATAATGCCTAGATATTTTCGACATCAATGTATTTTGTCTATCGGGATCTGCACTGCAAAAACTCCGGTGTTGATTTACCACCAGGCCGGAATCTATATATATATATATATGTCCACACCAGAGAAGTGTTGAAACAACTCCAGTTTTGGAAGCAAACCGATGTTATTTTAATAGTAATTGGTGTTGTGTAAACACCTATCTGATGTTTGACCAAAACCAAACTGGTGTTGTTTAACACCTTTCTTGTGTGGACATACAACTGTTCATAGATTCCGGGTTGGTGGTTAATCAACACCGGAGTTTTTGCAGTGTATACAGGTGATACGTTTGGTGTTAAATAGGTAAGCATATAAAGTAGTATTTCAATCGAACCGGGACTAGTGGCCAGGTGGTATAGCCCCTTCATTTGAGTATCCATGGGTTCGATCCCCTGCCGTGTAATATCAGAGACACATACAAATGGGACTTTCAGGCCTACTCTTATAGGTAGACGCCCCTGCTGAAAGAAGAGAGTGCTTTACGGTGTATCCAGGGTGTGGAACTGTATACACAATTTGACATTTTATAATAATTTTAAAAGTGTTAAGAGTTAGCAGTGGGAATATCATACTCACACAGTTCATTGTGTGAACACTATGTGAATACTCAAACTTTGTAGGTGGTCACACCATGGAACTATCTTCGCAGTGTTAAATTTGAGCAATTTTAAGCTGTGAATCGTATATGCAAATATAATCCACTATGCGGACGCACTATATATGTATTGTATATAAATATATATATATATTTTTTTTTTTACTTATGATTTTCATTAATAGATCGAGCATGCGATCTTAAACACATAGGCCCGTATTCTGAAGTCGGGTTTAACTTAAACTCAGGTTTAAAGTTGTGGTTTAAGTATGGCGAGCCAATTGTTACATAAATCACTAACAGTAGAGATATCATACTTCAGCTCATTTGGCTCTCAAATCATTCATAATTGTCTAGGAAGTATAAATAGATGATTGTGTCCACCATCGATGTATCAGGAAAGAGCACAGTAAACATAAGAAACATACAACTTAATAAAAAATTTGATACTTTTGGCTTCCCATACTTACACCACAACTTTAAACCTGAGTTTAACTTAAACCCGACTTCAGAATACGGGCCATAGGAGTAATGCCGAAAATGTGTTTACAAAGTATAATTTCCTCCTATTAAAGCCTCTTCATTTGCTATATCCAATTTATTTAGACTGTGCACCACGGGCGTAAATCCGAGCGGTAAACCTATTGGTTCGGGGGGGGGGGGTTCTATTGTTTTACCCCCCCCCCCCCACACACACACACACACAATTAAATATCATGACGTCACGGACTTTAATACGCCATTGCTGTGAACACTATGTGTCATATTGATCTTCCAGTATGAATGTTATGATATACGTACATTTCTTAAGCACACATATGATAGGGTGGACCTATAGTAGTAGTAAGATAATCCCACCACTATTATTTCCCATAATGGTCATGGGATGATGTAGCAAAAGTGTCCATGTTTATAATGCCATAAAATGGTGAAATTATCATTTGAATCCAACTGAATATTCAATAAGGTACGTGGAATTTATCGAAGAATCAACCTAGGAATGATACATCATATGTTCTTGTATCTCAATGGTCATGCTCAGAGTGTAGCTTTAGAACATCACTTTTTCCGGCTGTTCCATGATATATTTTTTACCATCCCCCTTTCATTCAAATGTAAATCAGGTGACCAAAAATAAAGGCATGTGATATCATTGCTAACACCCCATTGAGCTCTCGACGGACTAGGGAGATGTTCGGATTTCAAGGACATTTTCGTTATCAATTACTCCGTTAAGACACGATCCAAATGGCGCCCCTCTCCCCCTCCCCCTTCATACGGCCGTCTTCTTCTCTTCCATCAAAACCTGGCCGTTTTCTTTGAAATGCCGCTCGTTGCCTCTTTATCCTCTTAGAACACTATCCCCTTGTTTACAATTTTGTCATTATCTTGCATTCTATTAAATGCCAACCAACCTTTCTCCCTACCTCCCTCCCCCTATCTCTCAATCTCCTTCCCATACTTCCTGCCACTAGCGTACCTAAGGGGGGGGGGCAGGGGGCGCAGACTGTCCCCCCCCCCCCCTGACGAGTCACAACTCATGCAAAGGACGTATCCCTGCCCCCCCCCCCTTGACGATCTTGAAGACCTTTTTTTTCAGCTTGTCAATTTTTTTTCTGGTGCGAAATGTCCTTTACTTGCGGTTGAAGACTTTTTTTTTTTTTTTTTTTGTCAAATTTTCTGGCGGACGAATTTGCCCCCCCTTTGGAGAATCCTAGGTACGCCACTGATTCCTGCCCTACATAACTTTTTGTTTTATGAGGTCCGAAAGACATCAGAAACGCGCCATCTTTAAATTGATTTAAGACAAAAAAAAAAAGAACTTACATCTATTGAAAAATTTCCTTAATTTCGTGTGTGATGATTAGTTTGAAGATTTATTAACGGTTTCATTTGATATAATGCAGATATAGTTACACTATAATTGTTGAGTTTTTCCGTTTTTGTTTTTCCATTGTCATGTACTGTACTTTATGTAGAAGTTTTGTTAGTATTGGGTTTACGTTGCGCTCGTCACAAGCTTTACTTACTGAATTGCGACCTCCATTGTAATGTAACTTTTAGAAATGTATAAATGCCTAATCTTGACCTTGCATTGTCTAGCTGCGTAGTCTTTCTTTATAAACATATCTACTATTTTCACCATAAGTTCCTTGGTCCAAACTGCAGTAAACGTTAAAAAACTAACATGCGGAAGATTGGCGTGAGTATAGATGACGCGCATGTGTATAATACACACACGCCCCCCCCCCCACCCACTTCAATATTATTGAAGTGGGGGAGGGTGGGCGTGCGCATGTGAGGTGCGTGTGCATAGAATGGTGGATGTTACCATACATTAGGCCTTCGTTTATATAATAATATACAGAATATGTCTTGGGCTATACATGTACGTCTTGATATGATGATTATTTTATTATTTCTTTTTCATATGTGTATCTATCCACGATCACGAAACTTATTTTCCTTAATAAATTGAACAAATAGGTTTACTTATACATGGTTGGAATCGTTGCCACAGCGTCAGAACGAAACAAAATGCGCCAAGGTTGTTGCGTGTCAGCCTTCAGTAAGTGGAAACCGCCTTAGGGCAAAAGGGTGGTACGGAGCTCAGGGTTAACGTTCGGTTCGTAAGCCACAGGTGTCAGAGAAATATCACCATATTCAACTCTAATAAATTCCAAATGCAACAAGAACCTTTAAAAACAGTCAAAAGAGCTCGTTTGCAGTTAACTAATGATGCGATTATCTTCTCGGTGTAAAATTTATATTTATATATCGGCACAACTTGAGGTTTATATCACATTAAAAAAAAATCCTCTGATTATCCAGGCGCATACCACATACCACATAAACATGATATTAAATTATTTGGAAGAAGATACTCATTCAGGCCATGTAAAATAATTATGTGTTCATGAAATATTTTTTCCTTAAATTTGGGATTTGTGAAATTTTGGTTTTACTCACACGGTATATTTATATATATATTTATATATATATATATATATATATATATATATATATATATATATATATATATATATATATATATATATATGTATATATATATATATATATGTGTGTGTGTGTGTGTGTGTGTGTGTGTGTGTGAGGGTGTGTGTGTGTGTGTTACGGTTTGCTAAAGAATTGACCATATGAGTATTTGTTTTGTTTATGTTTTGGGCCGAATATAACATGCTTTTATCTTCAGTCAGCTACGTAGGGATACATCTTTAAACACAAGAAATTTTTACCAGTAGCGCTTAAAATCATTAGAAGACTACAAACAGCTTTATGAAACACCCACATTTCTTTGCACACCACACTAAGCTTACGAATAGTCGTTTGATTATTATTGGGGGAAAGTCAACCTTCCCCTTTCCATAGGAGGAAAATGTACCCCCCCCCAAAAAAAAAAAAAAAAAATAATAATAATAATAATAATAATAGTAATAAATAAAAGAAAAAAATGACTATAATAATAATAACCATGAATCCTCAGAATTGCACGAATAAATCCATCAAATTACTGCTTCCTTGAAATTAGGTTATTCATTGTTCACTTAAATCCGAATGAACGAATATAATTATTATTCACCAAGCGGACTTTAGTTTGATATTTTGTGTCCTACATGCATTTTATACAGCTTTAGATTTCAAACAAATTCTGAAAGAATACTAACGATAATTGTTTTTAGTGTGACCAAAATAGCGAGCTGACGTAGATCAATAAAAATCTATTACATCTATCAAACTTCCGAATAAAGAAGATGGGCGGTATAATTATTAAAGTAGAATGGACCGTATTCTGAAGACGGGTTTGATTTAAACTCTGGTCAAAAGTTGTGGTTTGACTATGGATAGCCAATTGTGACATAAATCCCTAACAGTAGAGGTTCGTACTTTCAAATCATTTGACTCACAAATCATTATTATCTGACTGGGAAAGATAGGTACCAAGTTCTCTTCACCCTTAAAGAATTAGGAAAGAGCACGGTAAACACAACAAACATACCCATACCATGGGGAAAAATTTGACATGTTTGGCTTTCCATAATTTTAGCACAGAGTAAGACCAGGGTCTCAGTTAAACCCGAGTTCAAAATACCTGAATACAGGCCAATATCTCTATTCGAAGAGCCACGAAAACTCGTTTATCTGAAAACTAAAGGTCGTGTTTCAGTCATACAATTCGAAACCGAACCGATATATGATAAAGAAATGGCAAAATTAGGAATATTTTGTTTTAAGAAAAGTAAACGTTTCAGATAATGTTTGACAAACACATACAAAACACATTTTTCTCACTTATTTTCGTTTTATTGGATTTTGCTATGATTTTCACGATTTGCATGTAATTAAATTCATTTGACCTGGAGAATTGCTTTGTCCGTGAAATTCCGTGAATTCTGTATTATCTTACGAAAAGTAATATCTTACGAAAACATCCATTTAATGTGGGATTACATTTCCATAATTAGAATTCAATTGAATATATAATAACAAAGTAAATTCTGAAAATTAGTTAAATTAATTATGTCAAAGATAAATAAACAAAGCGGGAGAAGCGTTATGTAAATATTGAGCTATACTATTTTTCCCAGTCGAGTAGATTATCTTGAAATCAATTACGGAAGGGATAATATGGATTGAAGATAAGCAATGCATTTATGATCAAAATTTTTTAAAGAATCAAGACCAGTGTACTAAATCTTACTAATTAATGAATTTAAATCCATAGATTTCTGATGGCCTTGACCTTAAAACTGTTGGCATAAAAACTCTCGTAAACAAAATTATGTCATTGACAATAATACAATGAAAATCTCTGGTAAATCGGAAACTCTATTTTAAACGGAAAGCAGGAAAAGTGTTACTAAACAATGAGCTATACTATCTTTATCAGTCGAGTAGATTGTCTTGAAATGATTTCAATCCTTAAAATAAAAAGAGGAAAATCAATTATAGAAGGGGTAGTATGGATAAAAGATATGCAATGTATTTATAATCAATATTAAAACAAAGATCACGCACTAAACCGTACGGCTAAATTAAGTTAGATTTATAGATTTATGATGACATTAGGCCTGTTGCATAAAACTTTTGCCATAAAAACACTATGGTATACAAAATTTTGTCATCGACAATAACACAGTGAAAAGCTCAGGGAAAAAAAATTGCCAGAGATTTTATTTAATGCATCATGTCTCTTGTTGTATCTTTTGCTGCTTAATCATTAGAAGCAATCACATCTTCATTTAGAGAAGTATGTATACACGTATGTGTATCCTTTAGGCATGATCATTTATGCCATAACCATGACAGGTGTATGTTCTAACAAAGAATGTTCCGACGAAATGACCCTAACTTTTTTTTACTAACTGTTTTTATTATAACAAATTAAAGTCAATTACAAAATTTACAAATGATTATCAAGTGATTGCAAATCACATAAACACAAGTTGGTTACACAAGAAAGAAAAGAAAAATAACAACAATAATAATAAAATAACCTTAATTCATATATCCTCCCCCTCCTCCAAAAAGGAATGTGGCAAAGTGATGACTTAATATTAGTGTTATCTAAACAGTGTTAGGTGATTTGGTAAATAATATAGACAAAACAAGATATACAAGCTATGATTATGAGGTGATTAAAAAACAGAAACTGGTTATCTAAGGTATCGAGGAAACTAAGGTACAAGTTGCATAACAAAAAATTACCCTAACTTTATATTTTCATTTCGATGATGGGCCTAGACTTTCAGCTGAATGACACAACATGAGTGTTTTAACACAGGTCATAGTAGTAGTAGTAGTAGTAGTAGTAGTAGTAGTAGTAGTAGTAGTAGTAGTAGTAGTAGTAGTAGTAGTAGTAGAAGTAGTAGTAGCAGCAGCAGTAGTAGTAGTGGTAGTAGTAGTAATAGTAGTAGTAGTACTAGTAGTAGTAATAGTAGTAGTAAAGTAGCAGTAGTAGCAGTATAGTAGCAGCAGCAGCAGCAGTAGTAGGAGTAGTAGTAGAAGTAGTAGTAGTAGTAGTAGTATTAGTAGTAGTAGTAGTAGTAGTAGAAGTAGTAGTAGTAGTAGTAGTGGTAGTAGTAGCAGTAGTGAAGGTGGTGATGGTAGAAGAAGTAGTATATTAGTAAAGGTATTAACATCAAATTACCTGCTTTGCATAGATTAACGTTACATTCTTCTTCTCAAGAAAAATAATAATTATAATTTCATCAGTATTACAGGAGCAAGATTTGCAAGAATGATCTTCATCGACCTACCAGAGAATCAAAGAAACTCCACTCTTAATCCGGAAATACCCTTGTAATCAGAAAATTGTATACAGCTACTTTTTTGTGTTACTGTGTGTAAATAACGCTGACTACATGCATTTCCTGTTGGCTTTCTTAAACTTAAGTTGAAGGTCGCACCTTGCTTCCGCCCTGTGGGTAAGTATTACAGTCGGGTGCACCCTAACTGATTGCGACATCCTAAGGGAGACAGAAAATAGTTGGAAGAGCATATTCCATGAATCTCAACCATTTTCTCCGTTTTGTTGTTCTTCTATATCGAAATCAATATGGTCAAATGAAGAGAAAGAGAAATGTGGCTCAAAATATTCATTGAATTTTTTTTTACAAAGTTGCCTCAAAATTACATAATTCAATTGCCTAATTTCTCCGTTTTTTCTAGTTGTATCAGCTTGATATAAACATATAAGACCTGGGTTCCTTTGCATAAAAGTTGCAATCGTGGTAACTTTGTCATCCAATGGTATCTTGCATGGAATTCTTGATTTTGATTGTTGAGCATCGTTACCAAGGTAGTTACCATTGGATGGCAAAGTTACCACAATAGTAACTTTTATGCAACGGGCCTCTGAATTCCATTTACACACGATTGCAACACAGTCATGGCAGCTGTGGCTATTTCCTTTCAATTTTACTTAGATTTTTATGTTGCCTTCTTGATGTCCACCCTCAAAGATATAGATATCCACTTTTCATTTCTGTTTACAAATGGAATCATGAACTTTTCTCGAAGGGATGTAATTAGACATGTTAGAATGGCACATCACTTACGGAGGTTACTCCTTCTAAGTGACAAAATATTATAATGTAGGTGTAATTACTATTTTGAGAGCGAATGTATTTTTGAGATGAGCAATCAAAATGAATTGATAGACGAAACGTTAAGACGCTATACATGTTTTCTAAGAAAGTTCAAAAGATTAAATATATTCTCCAGTAGACATTTTGAAATGTGCCTTAATAGGATTTCATCACAAACTTGTATAGAGCATTCTTTTAATAATAATAATAATATAGAGTATTTCTAAAGCGCCAAATCCACATTGATTATGTGCCCAAGGCGCTGGGAGATAATTTTTTTAATAACTCATTCACTCTCTCTTCAATAAAATCTTTTTCATGCATTGGCAGCTTACTAGCCAATCGTCATAAGTTTGGGACAGATATTTCATTTTCATATTTTCTTTAAATTCTTCATTTCATCACGGATGATGGTTTAGGGTTCGTAAAGCCTTTCGTAAACTTTGTTAAAGATCAATATTCGAACTTCGTTGCACTCTCCATGCTCTCATGACTATCACCACTCTTAATTTCCAATATCCAAAGTGAAGTGATCGTAATGTTTATTGGTTCCGTGTGAGAATTTAAATTTGGCCTACGTAATTGGTAATATTGTCACTCTTCTTCGCAAAAAACCTTCGATACGCTCGAAAATGTATTTTAAAAGGCCATTATATATGAGAAAGCAATGTGCACATATGTCCTGAAATGTACGTACCATAAATTGTTTCATACCGAAAAAGAGTGAGAAAATACCCAAACTAAGATCTGTGAAAGTTAAACCATTAATGTATTCTACATAATATGTTTTAAATAACTCTTTTTACACGAAATAATAATTTATCTGCCAGTGATTTTTGTTTAATGAATACCTTAAAGGGAAAACCAACCTTGGTCAGAATATGTTGTGTTGGAAAGGAGCAAATAAGTAAAACCGAATGGTTAAAATTTGAAATAAATCATACAAGCAATAAGAAAATTATGACTTTTTACAATTTAGATCCCTAAATCTATGTAAATTTCAAATTGGCAACTGGGTAAGTAAAATATGGCAAGTTAGAAGGGAAACTTTCCCATAGGCGAAATACTTAATCATCAGGATTTGTGTGGGTTTTGTTTATTCCTTAGTACCTATTCCTCTTGGGGGAACAATGGAAAATAACTGCATACTTTGTTATATCCTCGTGAAAGAAAAATATAGTTTGAAATAAAACTTTTGCAAAACGACAAGTAAACAGTTTAACAATATGTTGACAATTTTATGCATTTGGGTATATAGGAGAGTCGTCCTTACATCATTATGACATTACCAATCCTTTCAATTTGAAGTCTCCATGTGTTTAACGATTACCGATTCTTCTAACTTAAAAATTCGTAACTTTCTCATAATTTGGCCGATTTCGTCAAAACTTTTATCCATGTACTTGTCTGATTTTTATTACAACAATTACGACATTACACAGCCCCCCCCCCCCTTTGAAATCACTACCCCCTCTTCAAAGTCATCAATTTGACACTGAAGTCTTCCTAAGAAAGACACTGTTGATGAAGTTAGCCATGTAATAAACACCAAGTAAGTTATGAGAATACATTTATGTGCTACCTTTTACAGCAGTCATTCCATAATGGTTTAGGGACAACGAAAGCAATCAAAGGACAAAAAATATAACATATCCAAATAGATAAATACTGAATCTTGAAATTTTGCCACCAAAATTTCACATCAGCAGCTGTCTGGGGTTGAGTTTATTGAAATATTGTGTATGTACATGATGAGAAAGTAAAGGAAAGCAAACATCGTGATGGTTGTTAAGACACAGTATATCTAGAGTGAAGAGACCTTTGTAGTAAACATCATACCTAACTTCATACTATATCTTTCAAAGGGTATGTGTATCGAGACTAATTTCCAGGCCTATACATGAACACATGAATCTCACTTCCCATGAGGCAGCTGAAAAGCTTAGTCAACGATCTACAGAAGATATTAAGTAACCGATGGGCATGTTTTCGACTTGACCTTCGTTCATGAGACCAAATACGCTTCCAACTAACCACGAACAGCTTCATAATCATGCACAAAATTATATAAACATACACACAACCACAACCCCCCCCCCCATACACTCACGCACCCTCGCACACCAACGCACATACCATGTCGCGCCTGTTCCCTGGTTGTTATGCATCCACTATCGATTGCAAACAAAAAGAGCTTGTCGAAGATGTTTGTGCTTATAATGAATCTTTATTTACTTTCTAACTTGTATACTAGTTCCTAACTTTCATATTTACTTACTTATTCATTTACTTACTTACTTAATTTCTATCCACTAAGTTAGTTACTTATTCATTTACTTTTTTTCCGTAATGACTTACTGGCAGACTCATTTACTTACTGTTTTCTACAATAGGCGGTAGTACAACCGCCTGCCAAGAAAGAATTTAATCATTTAATCTTCTTAGTCGGCAAACAATGATCGGATAGCCAAAGGACCTCTCTGAGGTGAGGACCTCTTCTTTCTTTTTTTTATGTTTTTTTCTGAGCCGTTTTCCAATTGTTCAACCCCTCCCCTTTCCCTGACAAACACACCCCCAACATACATCAACACCCTTATACATACACACCCATCCTACTCCGCCTCACTCCAACACACCCTGACATTATATTCCTCCAACGCCTCCCCTCCCCCTTACAACACACTCCACCCAACACATACGAACACCCATATACATGCATGTACACACTTAGCCTACGTAGGTTTGCCCCCCCCCACACACACACACACACAAGCCCACCCTCACCCTCCCTCGCCCACACACACACACACTGTCACCTTTAACTCCTCCAATACATAAATATGATACTAAAACACAGTTTTGCACTTCTCCTTTACGATTGGGGGAGGGGGACATTCGCTGCATTCAGCTTGGATTGATTACCAGCACCTAGTGGGCCACGACTCTCCGGCGCCAATTTTAGCCATTTAGTTTAGGGTTCCACGTAACCTTGTAATACCTTAACTTGGTACTAAAAACACCACTGGCATGTAAAGTGAGGAGATATTTGCTTCTTTCTCTGTTTGTTACTTTTGTTTTTTCATTGAATATACATTATTTTATGAAAACCTATCTCCACTTCCAGTAATCTCTTACCCTGTTTGTCATGATTGATACATGGTGGAAATATTTTGTTCCTTTTATTTTCTATGAATATACATCATGCCATGCAGCCTTATTTCCCCTTTCAGTTACCTCTAACTCTGTTTTATGGTCAATATAAATAGTTGGTTTCCTTTGCATGTTAATGATATTGTGAATGAACCTGAAATGCAAATAGTAAGACTTTTTTATTCAACTGTCGCTGCTTCAGGGATATAAAAATTTGTTTTCTTTTTGGGTAGAGAAAAAGAAATCCAAAACTTGAATAGATGAAAATTATGCTGAAAAAAAAGAAAGAAGGGGAGAGATTAATAATAAAAATAATGTAACCCATCGACCATATTATAAAATTTGTGTATTTTGGAAAAAAAACACCACCCAGTAGAAGGATTTTACATGAAGAAAATCAATCTTTAATACATAATATTTTGAAAATAAAGTAGTTTACTAGATTAGACCTTGTTTTGTAATCTGGATATTATTCATTGAACGATATTTCGTTGCCCTGAAATTAGGTTTATTCCAGTGGTACGTAACAGAATATATTTCACTACTGTTTTAATAAGAAAAATTGTTCAAATTATCGTCATGTAAACGTTGCCATCACTAATATCTTTTTACTTCCAACAAAAATCTTTATCATCGCAATCCGCAATATATTTTTTGGCATGCACTCAAAATTGAAATTAATTCTAAAAGCTTCTGAAATTAACATTTTCAATTAAGTATAATTCCTCGCTGCATTTGCATTATAATGACACAGTTATCCTGGAATAATTCTTGAATATTTTAATTTCACTCCATAATGGATGATAAATACAAAATTTCAATCATAATTTAGCAAAACTATAGGCTCTTCTCATTCATTTGGATTCAGTGTTCGTTCATTTCCGTTTAATATGAAAAAATGCAACATTAAACAAACATTACATGGCTTGATGGCAAAGTCTTTTCATGTAAAACAAGTACCAAACACAGTACAATACATTATAGATCTTATAACTTATCCTGAAATCGTGAACGAATTCTCTCATTCTTTTACAATAATTTCTATTTCTAAGGGAAAGGATTTATATGTTGCTATAAACAGAACTGTTTTTACCTTCATCAAGTATGATTTTATTCAAGCTGTTTAGAAGTGACAGTTTGTCTTATTGGTACTTCTAACGGTACTTCATCATTGCTTTGACAAGCCACATCAGCAAAGAGCTACTTAATTTCTGATTTCATAAATACATTATAATTCGTGCGTTTTGCAGCACGGTGGCGCTAAATAAATCACGCCGAATTACGTCTCATTCTGGAACTATTAATCTTCATTAGTGCGGTAACATTCTCTGGGTTATACTAGGAATTGTTTTTAAGGGTAGCTCTGATTTATTCAAGCTTCCCTTGAATAATTTGGTATTCACGCGGGGGTATGATGACGGTTTATGTGTAAATCGGTGTAGTCACTTTTAGATTGGACACATCCGTCTAGTTCGGATCCAATTTGCATCGGGGAGAGTCTTAAAGAGTTGAACGGTATCCGATCCATGGCCTCGTGTAAATGGCTATTATGAACTGTTACATGAAGAAAGTGGACTTGAGATGATAGTCTACGCTCGCAGAATCCTAGAGGACAAACAATCTAAATTGCGGCGTTTTCAGCAATTTCAACCTCATATGGTCTCGTCCTGTGTTATTCAGTAATATATCAAATGAGTAATATTGCGAGGGTAGGAGATCGAGTTGTAGAACCTGCATTTTCAAAAAGATATTTCAATCCAAATTGAGTATAAATTGAAAAGTGTCTGCACGGGTATACTTTCTCAGTTCTTTGGACTTGTGAAAAGAATCATACAAAGCTTTGTGCTCCTGAGATTTATATAATGTGACTGAGGTAATACAGTCACACCACCGAAATCCACTTCAGACCGATATCAGCTATTACGTTATTTCAAATCACCATCAATTTTTTTTAAACAAGTGCACATCTAGTTTCCAATAATGCATCTAGCATTTCCATTTATTTGAAAGCAGGATAAAAGAGCATTGTAGATTAAATGCCTTGCTCACGGGCATAGGTGCCGCGGCCGGGGATCGAACCCCGGACTTTCCATGTATAGCCAGGCGCCTTAGACCACTCGGCCACGGCACCTCAACTGGTTGGGTTCAGAGACAATGGTTGGGTTTAGAGACAATATCTCTGGTATGACTGAATCAATGAAAGGTCGTCCTTATTATCCTGTTCGTTGTTACCTGGGCCCCGTCTTACAAAGAGTTACGATCGATCCAACCAACCACAATTATGGAAAGCCAGCAAGGTCAACATCTAAAATGCGTGTTTGTTCAAAATATTTTCTAGATATGAAGTTAAATCATACCTTCATAGTTTTCTTGAAAAAATCAGTATGCTTCTTTTTGTTTGCAAAGGACGTCGTGCAAATTCTCTGTAGCAAAAATTATGACATTGATGGATTTCCATATAGTTGAGGTTGATCAGATCAACGTAACTCTTTGTAAGACAGTGCCTACGCGTTGTCTTCTCCCCCCCCCCCCCTTGATTCATTGGATATGTCAGCCTAAAAAGAGAGGGTGGATTTTAGATGGAACCAAAGAAAGGTTACAATTAATACCCTTTCTTCTCATTTCATGGATCTAATGAACTAGAGCCCCATCAGGATAGCAGAAAGGTGAATGTTTCAATCGCGGTTTTCTGACGTTACACAACTGTCAATCTCATGTCTATTGTTTATATGTAAGAGGCAGCGCTAAAGGAGGGGAAAGGTGCGACCGCCCGCAATTATTTTTTTAGATTTTCAAGAAAAGAGAGAAATGGAAAAGGAATGAGAACAGGAAAGAAGGTAGGAAGAAAAATACAAAAACAAGAGGCCTGGACCTCGTAATTCTAAAATATCTATAGAATTTAAATGATAAGAAAAACATGGAAACATGACATGAACTTCTCTACCCCCCCCCCTTCCCTTTTTCCCAACCTCATCAACATTGCCTGGCGTTGCCCATGTACTCTTATATTATAACGTCTACGCATGCTAGGGGAAATGGTGGTGGCAAATAATGGTAGAGATTTTATCTTTTTTTCAAAGCGTGAATACAAGCAAGCAAGCAACTAGATAACCAAAGGCTTACGGCCATCTCCGAGGGACCGGGTAATTAGGATATACCATTCTATCAAATGAGCTTCATCACGCCCGTTTTCATTTGTAATTGTTTGCATTTGAACAAAATGTCCTCGTCATTTACCGCATATATTTGCTGATACTTAAAATAAATAAGACAGAGAAGTTTATCTGCACATCTGATAATAAATCCATATCC
>NC_087253.1:23670000-23692500 GCF_037042905.1 Lytechinus pictus | reverse complement strand
AAAAATCGTAATTTGAATGATGATTCCAGTGAAAAAAGGCTAATGACGATTGGTGAAACCGAACTAGAATCACGATGCTGATAACAATCACGGATTCAAATTCTACTCCAGAGGTGAATTCCAGTTCAGTTTCACTTAAATTACGGTACGAATTTTCCATGTGAAAGGTCCGATGATTCTAAAGACGAATTGCAATCATCATTACAATGATGATTCAAGATTCACGTGTGAAAAGGCCCTTAGAGGCCTAGGAAATATGGCTGAAGTCGCTATAGCAATCATAATTTTATTCTCAGACTCCTAAAGAAGTCAATAAATTTTATTTGAAATCGTTCCAATAGCCATTCAGACAGAAAAAGAAAGTAATTTCCAATGTCCAATCCTTCCTTATTCGTCATTCAAAAGTCGTTATTCATACATACTGTATATTACACATATTATACATATTTTCAGCTTTCCAGACTAATGGCTTTCTAACTGGTATAGCCTTGATCTACGACCGACTCACAACAGAGTTTACGAGGTTTACCTCCAATTGTGTCGGTCGGGCTATCAAGAGTATATATCGATAATATCGATATTTGATAATGTCGTTTCATGTCGCATCTACTTAACTAAATCTAAACAGACTGATGATACGTCATTGTAGATATCGCAATACTTTTGATCGGTTTACCGTCGATATATTTTTTTTCAAACAATTTTGTTTATTTTAATATATTCATAATCAAACAAATTATACATGTATCACAAGACATTAAAAGACGAAATGAATATTGTAAATAATTATCACAGGTAACATTTGATCACATTTACTGAAAATTACATAACATAAGACTGATATTATAAAACATTGCAATTCATGTACGTGATATATACTTTGCAAAAGATAACTACGTGTAAACGCATCCATTCGTTACTCTGTCAACCTGTTCCCATTTCCGCAGATGTATTGCAATGCAAGGTATTCCTCTCTTGTGCAATCTTATATTCCTCTTTCCTATATTTTCTACAATGTTTTATTATGGTTCCAACAGGTGGCAAAACAACTTCCTGCCTTGCAGAATAAATCTCTTTAACTATTTTGTGACTGTAGCCTTGCCCAACGGTTCCATGACATTTGCTCCGGCGTCAATTTCTCCGCTGTAAATTCCACGCATTAATGGAATGACCAACTTCCACCCTAGATTTAATACTATACCCTATCCTAAACCTAACATAAAACCCTATTGCAACATTAACCCAAAACCCTATATCTTAGACGAAATAAAGCCCGGAGCAATTGTCGCCGGAAGAAATGTCGTGTCACCTGCCCAACAAGCACAGTCGTGTGCGGGAATATTTTTTGGGGAGTGGTTGCTGATATTAAACATAACAACGGATTAAAACAAACGAGTTATGAATACTTTGCTTCGGTTTATTTGAATCTTTTATTCATAACCCTGCCTTAATTCAACGAATTACTCATCTACTATGTTATTCAACATGTTCAAGGGATTATATGCTTCAAACATAATTTAGTTTATGCTTAGTTCCTAGATTTATCGTTATCCGCAATTATAATACAATTTTAGTCAATGTGAATGTTGATTTGAATGGCGAGAAAATATAACACACAAACAACTCAAGCTAATTAAAGTTCTTTTCAGACATGTTTTAAAAAAGGAACTGGTCCCATTTAAGATATACGATGATAATTACCTAACTATGAATTAATATGTTGCCCATCTACACTTCTTTTAATGTTAAACATATACCATGCATCTGGGTTGATAATCATGTACACTCCAATCATTGGTGAAAAACTGTCCTTGTCAAATAAGGAAAAACTAGACCATAAAAATGTAACATTATATACAAGATAATTGATAGATCCCCTTGCAGTTGGCTCTCTTTCTAGCTTTTTCTTATTTTATCTTTTTCATCTTTCTCAAAGTGTTGATAAATCTTTTTGCTCACTATCATTTTCCAAAATGCCCACGCAGAAACCACAGATTCTGCCCGCCTGACGACATTTAGGACTGTCTTTCACCGCACATAATACCCTTCCTTTGCTAATAGAATCCCTTCCTCCCGTTCTTCCAATAGCCCGCGTGCGCGCCCCCTTCCTCCCAATCCATCCTCGATCTCGCATCATCGCATATCCTACTTCACACACACACACACCACACACCGATACGCACACGCGCTCTCACCGCAAGCTCACACACAACGCACGCACACACACTTCCATATTAGATCACAAAGCTAGAACCGATCTGGTTCGCGTTCGTTAAATCATCGAAATCCTTTTTGATTGCCACGTTAGGTCGGCTTTTGAATGGAAACCTTCACTTAACTATCGAATATCGGTCTTCCTTTCTTCATTTAAAAAACGATGTTTGCGGCTAATCCTGTCTTCCTACTCCTTTTCCGAATGCTATTTGAACGTTTTGTATAACATGCGATAGGGGGAAAAAACGGTCATTATGAATATGTTTAGTGCACAATGACCAATAAGTGTGTGGGAATACAGAAACTACCATACTGAAATATACTCTGCTATTCAAGTGACTATCACATTATGTCTAATTGGTGTTGCACCACATTTAGTGAAATAATTTTGCTATAATTAATACAACTAATAATGAAATATGTATTTAATATTTGTACAGGAAATCTGTCTCAGTCTTATTAGCTGGTCTTCGAGAGGGCACTCCATAAAGTAATTACATTTGAGTACGCCAAGCGCCTGGAAGGTCCCATTTTTAAAGCCTTTGGTATGATTAGGCTAGGGGTCGAACCCACGACATCCCGATATTAAAACTGGAACTTAACCACTAGGCCACCATTCACGAAATAAAAACAATCAAAAAAATAACATTGACAATTATGGTTAAGTTCTTCTTTTCCTCGGGGAATATACCAGATTATGATAACATAAAAGTTTGATCTGGTTTAAAGTCACAAGATTGGAGGTTCCTTAATTTAGGCTTTTAAAAGAAACCCTTTTATCAAGTTTTTGCTTTCTAAAATTATCAAGGGGTCAGGATATAGTACAGTAGATACAAATAAGACTAGGCAGTAACTCTGGAAGAAGATACAACGTATATCACGAACGCAGATAAAATCATTTCAATAACTAAATAGTCGAATTGCAAACTATTCCCATGTGGTAATTGAGGAAGTGTCCTTTGATTGTTACGTCATTGGATTTTAATTCTATAAAATGAATTTCTTTTGGACATCACCAAATTGTGGATCCATACAAAATGATTTAAAAAAATAATTGACTCAATGTAACCGACTACAATAGTTGATTGATGAAAGGAGGGGAAGAAATCTCGTGGTATAAAGGGCTTCGATAAAACTCAGAAGCGAATTAATGACAGTTTATGTTGATTTCAATTTAAAGAACAATTTGCATGGCAGCCAACATCATATATATAAATGAAAAATCGATTGCCTAATGCTAAAACTACCCTTCCTGCACGCCTCATTGTGAAAACCTAGTGACCGCAAGGCTCTAATATTTACACTAAAACATATTTAAGTAATATTGTACCTAATGACTTTACCCTGACCTTGTCCTATTTATAATTTACTGAATTGGTGAGTCGGAAAGCAGCATTCAAATGCAATATTTTGCCCATTTGTGGAAATTGCTGAGTATAATTACGGTGGAGGTTTGACAAGAGCTTGCCTTTGAGAGAGTTTACAATTGTCAGATTATGTGGGTTGTTGTCGTGTTGGCTAGTAAACGAGTGTCATCTACATACTGATAATCGAAATAATAATATCAGAGGGAAGTCAACAAGTTTAATGGGTCTGCGAGCTTCTTGTACTGGAGAAAGAAATATACCCACTTGGAATCAGTATGATAGTGTACGTAACATTTTTATACACAATAAAAAACGCTATTAAACATTTCATACAACGCTGTTTACTATATGAAGTTCAAGTTTGTCCTTATTTATCCATATTGGAAATTTGTTTCGTTCACAACTTCAAGTCAGTAAACCTAAAAAATGCCATAAATAGTAATACATTTATAAGAATTATATAAAGTGATAGCGAATACCCGTTTACATAAAGACTAAAGCCATAAAGTCAGAAGTGTTAACATTAATTCCAGAAAGTTACTATACTGCCTCCAAAGAGGTTTAAAATACATGTGTGTTATCAATGTTTCATTTCAAACAATTCAAAAAAAAATTCTCCAATAATAAATGCATACTTATTCAAAAACGTTACTTTATTGCCTCCGTCCAAAAAGGTTTTTAGATGTGTATAATCTGTATTTCGTTACTAAACAATTTAAAATTTCAATCCCAGTAATATACATGTAGTGTAATTAACATATCAATTCCAAAGATGTGTGTAATCAATATTTCATACAAACAATTTAAAATTTTCATTCCTGTCAATATCTTAAAATTCAAGGCGAGATCTTAGAAAGGTGTGCACTACGTTCATGGTTTCAAGATAAGATGGAAAATACAAATAAAAAATTATTGTCGTGACTTGCAGGTTATATATGATCTTGCGAAGACCAAAAATATTCAAGACATAAAGAGCAAAACAACAAAAGAGACCCTTAAGTCTTACCATTCATATGACTCTGATTGAAAGAGGAACAAATGTTTTTCGATATCTTTCTGTTCGGCATGTTATCACTTCTAGCATTCTCCCAGATCGGAGGTATTGATAGTATGTATTCAATGAATATTTTATGAATCTTATAGTAGATGTTCAACAGTTTAAACAACCATGCTTAATTTATTGAGAATGAGATATTAACAATTGAAATTTGTTGTTTAGGATTTCAACACTTGTTTAACCTCTTTAAAAATAACTACTGTAAGGTGTATGTAGTTTGATTTGATTTATTTATTTTTCTTCTGCATAACAATATAATATGGTCACACAAGTATGACAGAGGTTCTGACAATAAACCAAATATATATGTATTACTGAGCATGAAATGAAATCACGTGCGAAAGACGGGTTATCATTGCAAGCAAGATGCTTTAAAATGTGACAAACCAAAGTACATAATTATTGAGTAAACAGCGTTGCATAAAACAAATCAAACAGTATTTTTACTTTCTACATAGTGTCATTTGTGGGAAATGAAAGTCGGTTATTTAAAAAAAAAACATTATTAATCGTAGTAAATCGTGATAACAAATTAATTTATGATACAGTCTTATAGATCGCGAAATTAAGAACGATGGTTGATGTTAATGATGATCATAATTACTGTAATGATGGCGTTAATAATCACAATACGATAGTAATCATGATAATAATCATGATGAAAATGGTAATGGTAGTAATGATAATGTGAGTAATAAGAAAATCATAACGATGTTTGTAATTATGAACGATTCCATTCACCTATAATTTTTGCTGGAATTTCGTGTTAATATATAAATTATCATGATGGTAATGATTATGCTACTTGCTTTCAGGTTAGCTGGAGATTTGCAAATACGTGTACCATTTTGTTGGACATAAGCATGTACCTGGTCATGGAATTGACTACATTAATCATTGGGATTTTTTGTTAGAGTCTCTTAGAGAATAATTCTGAAAAGACTCTCGAAGAATAAAGAAATACATTCAATAGTTTTAATAGAAGATAACGCCTTTTTGGGCAGTTATTATGAAATTGGCTTTATTAATCATTATAATTCTTTATTAGAGTCGCTTTATCGAGGAGTTTAAAGAGAGCTCTATTCTGACAAGGGCTGTCGACAAATTAATTAAGAAATAAATGTACATGTAGTAGTTTTACTAGAAGATAATGTCTGTAGGGTATTATCATGAAAAGTGATTGATTCAGAGCTTATCCTCTTGGGTGAGTGGCTGACACGTCCATTCGATATATAGCGTCCATAAGTGTACTTCAAATACCCTTGCCATATCCTCAATCATGCAAACATAAAATGAAATAAATGAAGTCGTTATACAGATCAAACATAATGACCATCCAAAGAGCAAACCATATGATTAGCAGTACTCAACTTAGACTGTAACTTTCCTTGTCTTTGATATTTTTTATACTAAGCACAAGCCTTTCTTTATACTTTTCCTCTTGAAGAGAAGACTCTACATTATTTGTCAATGTTAACAAATCTCTTGAAAATTCATTTTGACAGTTTTTTCAAACAGATGTAAGCTTTTTTCATTGATACGCACTGTACTGATACGTTAATTCACAAATGATATCGTGGTCACACCGTTGAAACCGGTCTAAATCGACCGATGGTATGGTCATTGGTGATAACGTATTAGATTTGATCGGTCTGGAGTCGGTTTCGTTAGTGTAACTGTAGCATTTGGATATAAATTTCATGTCTCAGTTGGCATATTGGAAATAAGCTGATCCTCTGTCATTACATCATAATTCGCCCATCATGACTTCCCTCTGTTTGTGGGGCGGGGTTGGCCATGTTAGTACGAACATTGCTATTTATCTTAGGCGTGCGCCAGTCCCATTATAGTGAGAAACAGATCACATGTTCGCGAAGGCTAAGACGCATTGTGGGCAACACAAGCTGCACGTTTCCACACCGAATGTCGAATGTACTCCCATTGTATTCGGCGTTTCCTTTGATTTCACTTTCTACAAGTGATATGTATTTCATGCGATTCCCAATTATTGATCTGCGCCTTTTCGATTTCATCTCTGGAAAAGGGGAAGGTCAAAGTTCCTATACCATTCACATGTCAAAAAGAGATTCACATTCTAGTAGAGTCCATATAAATCGATAGTTCTGAGAGTTGATATGTGGTATTTTTAGTTTTGTTTTCAGTTTTCACTTAAAGGGAATCTTCAGATCACGCGGAAAAATATTGGACCACATGAAGCACTTGAAGCAATTCTATTTCATAATTGTTTGATTTATGTATACATGCATCCATAAATAAATATATAAACAAAGACCTTATTGGAATTTATTCAACTCATTAATCATTGTTTCATTTATTCATGTATCTTCTTATTTATTTCCATTCTACTCATTCAACTAGATATTTGTAAGGACCAAAATATTAATACAGTATCTAAATTACTCCAAAAAAATTTACCGAGATATGTAACTGGGTAGAATCTAATAACTTAGAATTGAATTTAAAGAAATGCAAAAGTAGGCCTATGTTGATTGGGTCAAAAAGGAAAGTTAAAAATGCTAATTTGATTATAAAATATAAAAAAGAAATTATCGAGCAGGTACATGAATTTAAATATTTAGGTGTTGTTCTTGATGATTGTTTTTCATGGAACAAACATATTGAAAAAGTATTTACGAAGATTTCAAGAATAATTGGTTGTATCAGACAGATAAAGCACAATATTCCTCAAAATATATTAATCATGTTATATAATGCATTAATCCTGCCACATATTGATTACGGTATCGTTATTTGGGGGCAGAACTAGTAAGTGCAATATTAAGAAAATACAAAAACTCCAAAACAAGTATGCTCGTTTGATTTTTAATGCTAATTTTTCAATACCTTCCAATGTTCTTCGCACCCAATTAAACTGGCAAACCATTGTACAAAGGCAACAGTATCAGACCTACCTCATCATGTTTAAATTAATTAATGATTTAGTTGTAACATATCTAAAGGAAATTATTGTTTATCGTGATATTAACTTTCAAACTCGATATGTACATTCTTGCCCATTAAAAATTAAAACACCTCGAACAGAGTATTACAAGACATCTTTGCATTTTTATGGTTCAAATCTATGGAACAGTTTACCCCAGAATATGCAAACTATAAGATCTTTTCCCATATTTAAGAAACAATCTAGAATTTCAACTCTTAACTCCGAATTTTAAAAAGCAGTATTAACTATGATTTAATGTAAATATTATGGTTGCGTTATTTTAGATTTAATTCAAACATAATATAAATACTCTGCTTGTATGTGATTTTAGTTTTTTAACTTTAAATTAATGTGATTTTACCTGAGTAAATATTTGTAGTTAAGTATATAGTTTTAAGTTTTTTGTGTGTAAATTGTTATTTATATGTATTTGTTTTTTATTGTGCAGGGCCCCTTGGTAGGGCAGTTTTGAAACTGAAAGGGCTACCCTGTTGAAATAAGACGGAAATAGATTTTTTAAAAATATTGGTCTATTTAGTAACTTCGGATTCTCGTTTAATTATTTATTACTCACTTATTTTTCCCCAATATTTCTATTTAGACATTCTTCCATTATTTATGACTATCATCCGTGTGTCATATGTAAACAGTGATGTTAAATAGGGAAAGGAAGAAACAATTGCTAACCAAAAAATATTTTTCTTAATGCTGTGCTATTAAAGGCCTATTTTGCGTTGGGGCGCCATAACACTTTGCAATAAACACTGTTCCTTGAAAAAAATAGCTCCTTACACTGTAAATGTGAATTGCTAATTTAGCACTTATACTGTGCTTGTATAGTGACTGCACTACGAGTGCTGATTTTTTAAACTCCTCAAAAAAGTTTGGAAATCTGAGTTTGGCCATTAATTTCTCCAAACTCCCAATTCTACACAATGCATATTTGACATCATTCAAAAGATAATTTAATTTTATTTAAAATGATAATATGGTTGTTATGATCATGCCATCATGAAAAGAGCAGGATTTAAAAGTGTTGGATGAGGTCTGAATTGAAAAGTTGCAAAACGGGCAGAAATAGTGATGTAGGGTCAATACAAAACATGATTCCTTTGTCTGTGTCACATAGAGATGAAAATTCATTCAAATCAAGCCCCTGCTTCTTCATTTGTATGTTTTGTTGTGGTTTATGTTGTGATGGTTCTGTGAGATAACATGGTTTGAGTCGTGGTTGGAAAAACCCATGCATGTTTGTTTGTTTGTTGTGTGTTTGCTTGTGCAGAGGTGGGTTTGATTCCATGTTAATGTTGATGTTAAGGTGCATGAAAACAGTTAAAAGAAACCGCTGAGAAACTCACCCAGTGACTTTCAATATTGAATTTTGACTTTGCCCCATATTTCAAGGCACTGCACCTCAATGTGAATCATAATCATATTATGTAGGGTATCATTTTAAAGACAATTAAATGATCTATTCATTGATATTAATTACACATTGATATTTACTAAAACAGAGGAGGGATTGTCGATCAAACTCAAAAGAAACCGCTGAGAAACTCACTTATCACCACGGAAAAAAGAACAGTGACTTTCAATAATGTGTAATTTTGCAACTTTTGAATTTTGACCTTGCCCCACATTTCAAGGCACTGCACCTCCATGTGAACCATAATCATATCAAGTAGGATATAATTTTAAAGAAAATCAAATGATCTATTCATTAATTTTAATTACACATTAATATTTACTAAAACCGAGGAGGGATTATCGATCAAAGTCAGATATCCAAACTTTTTTGAGGGGTTTAGTTTAAATTTGAACTAGAAAATCATCACTCGTAGTGCAGTCACTATACAAGCACTGGAAGTGCTAAATTAGCACTTCAATTTGTTTACAGTTTATGATCAATGTTGTGTATTATTTACGTGGTCTCAAGCGTATTGGTGAGTTTAACATTGCCATAACAGCCCTTCTTTGGCAAGGCATACGCGCCACTCTCCTCCAAGGTGTTTAACATGTTTAATGGGTAACGGGTAAGATGATAAAGCGAACGTACTTGTCAGTGGCGGATACAGGAGGCGCGCGTCCCCCCTAATATTTGAGCGGCGCCGCTCAAAAAAAAATAAAATAAAAGTAAAAGAAAGAAAAGGCGTCGCTTGAAAAAATAAAAAGAAAGGAAAGAAAATGAAATAAAAGAAAAGTCGCCGCTTAAAAAAATTATACACTGATATAATATCAGCAGCAGTAAAGGAAAGACTATCCCCCAGCAAAGCACAATCATATCATCTTCCTTATCTTTTCTTTTAACTACCCTTTTCCCAACAACTTCGCCGGTTAAAAATAATCAGCAGTGCGCTGCCTGCATATAACTGGCGCCAATTAAGAATAATCAGCGCCACCTAAATCTAAATCGGCACCGGACAAGAAAGATCGGCGCCATCTGGTTATAAATCGGCGCTACCAGAGTCTTAACTGGCGCCGATCGAGAATAATCAGCTCCACCTAAATCTAAATCGGCGCCGGGCAAGAATAATCGTCGCCATCTGGTTATAAATCGGCGCTGCCTTAGTTCTGAACCGGCGCCGATCAAGGATGCACTCAACCCAGGTGAGGTGAATGGGTACCTGGCAGGAATGTATTCCTTGAAATGCGTGTGCGCTGTAATCTTAGTAATTACGGCTGCCAAGCTACAGCTGGGGTAATAATATCCAAGTCCTTTGGAAGCGCATAGAGACATTATTCATAATCGTGATATGCGCTATACAAGAACTGTTTATTATTATTATTATTAAGGATAATCAGCGCCATCTATATGTAAATCGGGGCCTGGTCAAGAATAATTAGCGCCATCTGGTTATAAATCGGCGCTGCCTGAGTCTTAACCGGCGCCGATCAAGAATAATCAGCTCCACCTAAATCTAAATCGGCGCCGGATAAGAATAATCAGCACCACCTGGATAAATATCGGCGCCAGTCAAGAATAATCGGCGCCTCCTGGTTCTAAATCGGCGCCAGTCGATTATGAATTGCCGCTGCCTGAATCTTACGTGACGTCGATAAAAATAATCAGCACTACTTGTTCTAAATCGGCGCCGGTCAAGACAAATCGGCGCAGGTCAAGACAAATCAGCGCTGCCTTTGTCTTAACCGGCGCCACCTAAATTTAAATCGGCGCCGGTCAAGAATAATCAGCGTCCCCTGTTTCCAATAAATAGGCGCCGGTAGAATAATGAGTAAGGGCCTATTGCCAACCAAATCTAGATCGGCGCCGGTCAAGAATGATCAGCGGCACCTGGTTATACATTTTATTGTTGAATGGTCATAACGAATACCAAAGCTTATCGCATGCCCTTACAGAGTGGACTGGGGCGGGGCAGTTGCCCACAGATGTCATGAAATCTTTAATTACCAGAATCATTCAAAAGTGTAGAGCAAATCCTTTAATTTTGATCTTATTTTCCAATGCTTTAATAAAAAAAGGTCAGTCACTTTTCTTCTTTACACATTCCACATTGTGCCACCTCTATGCCCTTTAGTGTAATCTTTTGTTGGATATAATCTTGTTCTTTATTAAAAACGTCCATTAAACTATCATTTTTTCAGATCGAAATATCAAAATTTTAAGCTCTATTGTTTTTTAGATACCCATCTTAATCATTGGTACCAAAAATGCTTAGAATATCAAGCTTTCTGGTCAGAATATAAAGAAATTTCAGCTCGCCCTCGGCACTTGCATTATCTGTGTAGTGAGATATGTATCCTCCTCATGAGTTACTACAAACAGTCCTAAACAGGCACCTTTTTCCTGTTTTCAGGTCAGTATACTAAAAAATTTCAGCTCGCGCTTCGCGCTCGCATTAATTTGTTGGTGAGATATGTGTCTCTATCTCATGAGTCATATAAATAAATAAATATATATGCATATATGTGTGTGCGTGTTTGTGTGTGTGAGTTTGTTTGTTTTGTGTGATCGAGCGCCTTTGGAAAGTTGATTCATGATTTTGCCCCCCCAATCTGAGAAAAGGATCGACGCCCCTGTGTATATATATATATATAAATTTAAAAAAAACTTGTATCTCACTTAATATACAAAAGTATTGGCCTCATCGCAATAAAAGGGTTACTACACGAGATTTTGAAATCGCACATAACATGCATAATTTGTGTTACTTTTTTCTTGTTTCTTTCTTTAATAAGTTTTTCAATCTCTCTATATATATGTTTTAGAAAGATTATATGTTTAAATTTATGTATATTTTCTGTTATAATGAGATATGTTTAAGTGGACTTCAGGGAATGGTCGTACGCAGCAAGGGGGAAGGGGGGAATTCCCGATCAGCTGTTGTGAAAACACATTTTTTTTTTCCTTAACATTTCATGAAAAGTATGAAAAATGTGCAAATGTGAGATGTGCACCAAATACTTTTATTACACTTGTAAAAAAAAATAATAATCGCCCCATTGAGCAGCTCGGTCCGTTTACTTTATCGTTTTTATTTATTTTTTTATAAGTTCGAGTCTTGCCCCCCCCCCCCCGGAAATATTATCTGCGTGTGGTCATGCAAAATGGCATGACTGGAAATCCTACATTTTGAAAAGAGCATTTGACAGGGTCAGACTTTACCCCTTTTTCAACATTTTCTATTATGGCGCCAGTGAAGTGCAAAAATATGTGCCCCGCTCGGCATTACGCCCCCCCCCCCCCCCTTCGCCAAAAGCTGGATCAGCCTATGCTTGTCTATAACAGTCATGGCAATCGAGTTTGGTAACTCTTGCTTAAATGTTCCCCAGGGAGTGGAGAAAAACACACATTGAGTTTGGACAAGCCAGGATCTGACAACCCAGGGCAATAACATATTTCTTACATTATACAGTCGCAACAACCGACTACAAATAGACCAAAGCTATGTCATTGATGATAATGTGTTAACTTTAATTTGTCTGGAGTGGATTTCTTTAGTGTCAGGATGACATTGGAGGCGTCGTCGATGGTTTAAGCTCTATATCAAATTGGAATATTATTTAATGTTACGGCATTTCGGGGGTATTAATACCGGTGACATGTGATTCTTTTAAATGTACTTATCTCTTGTTGTGGAATTGTAGCTCACTTAATTTTGTTCAAGAGAATACCGACATGATTCATATGGTAGACGAACAAGAGACAAATAAAACAAAGGAATATAACCTCTCTTCAGACAAATACAATGATAATGACACGCTTGAAAACAGTTGAACTCGAATAAAAGGGGGGAAAATTAAAGATCGGAAAATGTTCGAGCAAGATTTGGCATTAATGATAAGAAAGTTAGGAACATATGATTAGCGGCCGAATGAGCCAAAAGAATTGAGGGGGGTTAGATATGGCGTCACCGTCGGGCAATTTTTTTAAAGTGTGAACGAGCGAAACGAGAGAACAAAAATTTCAGCATTTTTTTTATTTCAAAAAATCGCATTTATTGATAGATTTTCACATAATATTCAGAAAATGATATAATATTTCACCCTTCTCTCTTTCCCTTTTTCTTTTCTTTTCCTATTCGTGAAATTTGGGGGGGGGGGGTAAGCTCCCCAAGGCCCCCCCCCCCATCTCTACACCACTGTATGATTACTAGTTAGATCCTCCCATTGTCAAAGTGGTACACATTTCATTCTAATTATCTTTTTTATCAAGTTTATCGCAAAATTAGATGTTTTTTATACAATGGTATATAAGAGAATGTTGTTAACATTATTGCATAGATAAATTTTCTGTCATCCCTACATATCATTAGAATGAGTAAAAAATAATTACGGTAAATTTTCAGTGCCAAATATGCCAAAGGGCAGAGTTGTACATTTTACTGTGTTACGTCACAGATCTTGCATGTGAGGATCTCCATAGATATGAAGACTCTTGCATTTAGCGATCTTGACATTCAAATGCTCCTAACTATTATATTTCTAGTCCAATTTTACTCAAACTTTCGTTGATCTTATTCTTTGATTTGTTTTTGTTCTGCTTTCACATAGGCACAACTGCTCAAAGGGTTTGATTCTTCTTTAATACCTTTCAATACCTTTAAAAGATCATCAGATTGAATGGATGTCGAATAAACATTATCAAGCCTGCGGGGGTTTATTGAGCAGCCCTTTCCTCCTTCGACGTTTCTTCCGATAACCTCGATATGCCCACATATATATCGGGCTATTAGAAAATAATGTTTTAAAGAAAGGGGGAGGGGGGAAATGCCGCTGGGGCCGAGGGCTTTAGCCCCCCCCCCCCCCCCCCCCTTCAGTAAAACGCGTAAATCGCCCATGGATGATATTGTTCCAAAATGGAATTCTCTTACCCCGCCCCTGTCGGTTCATCCATATCGCACGAAGCCAATTACCATATCAATGTCCGTGAGCATTCTAATTTGCTATTCTACTATCACGTGTGTATTTGGAGTAGGAATCATTCTATTCACATTTCATCAATAATGGATTACATGTTATGATTTCATTCAATAAATTGTTTTAGTTATGCAAGATGAAAACCCCAAAGGCATATTCAAGGAACATTACTATGAGATTTCCTCGTTGCCACGAATGTAAACCTTAGGCAAACACGCCTATATGGAGAAACAATTTTGAACTTCAAACTCTGCTTTGGCCATTTCATTCCATTCCCTTCGATATGAAAAAATATCGTATGTTTTATTTTTACAATGTTTAAATTTAGATCACAACAATTAAGAATCGATTAAAGGGGAAGTTCAACACGCCATTAAGGTATTTTAATAAAAGCATCAAAAATAGATAAAAATATTGGTGACGGTTTGCCGAAAATCCATTAAAAAAATAAGAGTTGTGAATTTATAATCATCGTAATTTGCGCCGTCATATGCGAGCAGCCGCCAGGACCCATGAACCTTGGCATCTTTGAGATATTTTTCACAAAATCTTCCTTTCTCTCTCTTTGTTAAAACCATCTCATACCAGACTTAACTTCCCCATTTAACACCTTGTTTTGTTTTAGTCGTATTTGCCCAATACAAAGATTCATGGGTATGTACGAGACTTTTAAAAAGCGAATGAATTTTCATTTTGGCTTTCTGACAATGGTTTGGTCTTAATATAAATTTATTTATTTATTTATTTATTCATGTTTTATTTATAACAAATGATAAAATAAGGTGGAGGGTAGTTCGGTTCAGTTATAAAGATTCAAGATGAAAACCCCAAAGGCATATTCAAGGAACATTACTATGAGATTTCCTCGTTGCCACGAATGTAAACCTTAGGCAAACACGCCTATATGGAGAAACAATTTTGAACTTCAAACTCTACTTTGGCCATTTCATTCCATTCCCTTCGATATGAAAAAATATCGTATGTTTTATTTTTACAATGTTTTAATTTAGATCACAACAATTAAGAATCGATTAAAGGGGAATATCAACACGCCATTAAGGTATTTTAATAAAAGCATCAAAAATATATAAACATATTGGTGACGGTTTACCGAAAATCCATTTAAAAAATAAGAGTTGTGAATTTTTAATCATCGAAATTTGTGACGTCATAAGCGAGCAGCCGCCAGGACCCATGAACCGTGGCATCTTTGAGAAATTTCTCAAAAAATCTTCCTTTCTCTCTCTTTGTTAAAACCATCTCATACCAGACTTCACTTCCCCATTTAACACCTTGTTTTGTTTTAGTCGTATTTGCCCAATACAAAGATTCATGGGTATATACGAGACTTTTAAAAAGCGAATGAATTTTCATTTTGGCTTTCTGACAATGGTTCGGTCTTAATATAAACGCTATTTCTGACTTGTTTCAGCCAAGGACAGTCTTCGCAGTGACGTTGGGATGAAGAAAGAGGATTCAATCAAATTAGTAATACGCGCCAGACGTTTTGAATGAAATTTTTTATACGGGCGTTCAATGTGCCTTTTATGCAGATTTTATTTTCGATTTCCATCTTTGATATTCCCAAACAAAAATAGTCAACAATACAAATCACCAATAATCGGAAATATTACAAATCCTATCAATTGTGACATATTTCCAAGCACAGAATGGACAACAGATGCAGAATAAGAGTAATTCGTGACATATAAGGAGTCCCTGGGGTAACAATTTTCGAATAAAGGCAATTTCGATTTAACTAGTAATATCTATGCAGCAATAAGTCCTATATCATCAGTAGAATCTTGCTCCGGGTGAGGATTTTAATGAATAAAACATTGATGTTGTTTTACATTTTGGATGTTTTACAGGTTGTTTTGAGATGTTTCTCTTTCTGAATACTGTTTTTGTTTAACCTGCTGTAGATTCCTTTGGCGCTAATCTGCGGGAAAGAAACCAGCGTTACGCATAATGTATTAACAGTGTGTTCATAGTGTATCCAGACTGTGTGTTGAGAGTGTGTTCAAAGTGTTATGCATAGGGTGTTGAGAGTGTGATCACAGTGTGTGTTGAGAGCGTGTTCACTGTGCGCACAGTGTATTAACAGTGTGTTCACAGTGTATAAACAGTGTGATCACACAGTCATGCATATCTCATGGGAGTCAGTGTGTTTACTGTGCACAAAGTGTATTGGTAGTGTGTTCACAGTGTGTGCAGATAGTGTGATTGATAGTGTGTTCACAGTGTTATGCATAGTGTGCTAAGAGTGTGATCACAGTGTGTGAGTTGTGAGCGTGTTCACTGTGCACACAATGCATTGAGAGTGTGTTCAATATGAAGACACTCTCGACATATTGTGTGTAACACTATAAAAAAACACTATCAATACATTGTGTGCACATTAAACACGCTCTCAACACACATTGTGATCACACTCTCAACACACTACGCATAACAATGTGAATACACTGTTAATTCACTGTGTGTAACAGGGTGTCTTCACAGTGTGTGCACACAGTGAACTATGTGAAGATGTGAATTACTACTCACTGTTAAAACGTTACGGGACAGATTTGAAAAGTCTATACAATTTTTGTTTCAAATTATGATGTCTATATTTTGGTGTTAATAGGTGCTCTGAAGTCTTATCTTTTAAATGCCATTAAAAAAATTAGTTTCGTTCGTTCTTGAGCGAAAACGGAATGTTTTTGTCTGGGATTAAAAAGGAGGCTTGCGCCAAAATGGCATAAATATATAAATATGATGATCGGACTTCTCGCTAAATAACAGACTTCCTCGTAACCTTTTCATTATCTTTGCCATCATTTTCGAATTATGAGGTCAAAGTTCATTTTCAAATCTGTTTATTTGCTTGAATTGTTCTGTTGTTGTTTCTTTTTATGTTCTCTTTTAGCTTTCAATATTTTTTCTTTAATCAAAAACAATTTTTTTTTCAACCGAAGCATGGGAGAGCGTTTTTTTTTTATCCTTTCATTGTGTGCTACAAAAATGTATGGTGCCTTTGAACAGTGGCATACAGATGGGCGGGGGCTCGGGGTGTTCCCCCCCCCCCCCCAATAAAAAAAAAGTGGAAGGGAAATAAAAGGAAAGATAGAAAGTGAAATATGATTTATTTTCTGAATATTATGTCAAAATCTATCACAAAATTTGATATTTTTTTAATAAAAAGGTGGAAATTTTTGCTTGCTCGCTTCGCTCGCTCACAACTTTTTAAATACATTTTATCCGATCTGCCATATCTAGCTCCTTCAAAATTGATTCAATACACCATTGCCATTGAAAGACATGAATCCTTTCCTGTTTGTCCTGTCAAGCACATAATTAAACTTGGTCAAGGAATCAATAACCCTTGAAAATAGGATTCATGTTTTTTTAAGGTACCCTAACATAATTTGTTTCACATAATAAAATATGATTTGAATAATTACAATTTCTCCCAATTAATAATGCAAATCTTCTTGCTTGGGTTGACAAACAGTATTCTTTTCTTGCTTATGAAGGAAAATTCAAAGTTAAAGAAGTTTTAATGAAAAAACAAAATAATTCAAGTAAATAAAATTTGACAGCTTAATTCGAAAATCATGGCAAAGATAATGAAAAGGTTAAGAGGAAGTCTGCTGATTAGCAAAAAGTCTGATAATCAAATTTTTCACTTCTGCCATTTTGGCGCAAGCCTCCTCTTGAACTCCTGACAAAAACGTCCCGTGTTCGCTCAAGCATGAGCAAAATTTTTTTTTTTTTATGGCATTTCAAAGATAAGATTTCAGAACATCTATTAACATCAAAATATAGATATCTTAATTTGAAACAATTTTTTTTAGACTTTTCAAAACTGTCCCGTTTTTTTTATACGCACTGTATAGTGCGCGTTTTTACAGTTGCATAGTGCCTGCATATTTAAGATTCATTTCTTTTTTCAAAATAGGAATCTACCTTTAAAATAAACGGGATTCTGACGATAGTAAGGGTATGGCATGGTAATGTATAAAAAAACACTTAAAAGTATTGGTCAAAGTAACCAATTTATAAAATATAGTCAATATCAACCATATTTCTGGTAGATTTTAAACGGTAAATTGGTTCTTGATAGTGCATGTAGTGTAAGATTATGAATGATACTACAAAGAGCATGTCATAAATGAGAGCTTCAAAAATCATGAATTATAGATATGCTCAAACTATTAAGCCATGCTGATTTCATATTAATCTTCTCCATAGTTTCCTTTTCAATCACCCCTTAACCGTCTACTCACCAATGAAAGCTTGCATGCGTCCATGACCCTGTCACACTTTCTTAAACGACTTCAAACCGATCGATTGTTTCTCATTGGTTATAATGTAATAGCTTTGATCGGTCTTGGGTTGGTTTAGCGGGTGTGACTATAGTATAATACTGTTTATAGCAGTGAAACTCATATTTGTATTTTCAACTACAAGTAGGCAGTAGGCAGTTGCGTACAGGTTGAGGGCTTAGGGGCGCTTGCCTCCCCCCCAAAAAAAAATCGTGACCAAGCAAGTAAAAAGGGAAACAAATGAACGAGAGGAGGTGGTTCTAAATATAATGTCAAAATCTATTACAAAATTATATTTTTTAAAGAAAAAAAAAATCAAATTTTTGCTCACTTGGTTCGCTCTCTCGCAACGTTTAAAAATTTTGCCCGATACGCCATATCTGGCCCCCTCAAAGTTATTACGCCACTGCAAAAAGTGGGGCGATATTCTTTGGCTGAACACTTTTAATTAGCCAATGTGACGTCACGCTCCCTTGACTATTTCTTTTATATTATCATGTCAATTTCGTAATTAGTTAATGCTTGCTAACAAAAGACCGCGTGAGGCTTTTGTTCCGTAACCCAGAGAGGGTGATATGTGTCAGAATTTTGTAATTTGTATGACGTAAAGATACTCACCGTGAATAATTTTGTTTAGAATCTATGATATTAGGAAAGTGTCACCAGGTGAGCTGCGTATTCACAGAAAATAATGATGATGATAATAATGGTAATAGCAATAGATGAATAAATAACTGAATAATCAAATAATAAAAATGATCCTAATGATAATAATGATAATTGTAATAATAATAAGAAGAAGAATAGTATGAATAATAATTGTAGTAACATTAATAGTAACCACAATAAAAATGATAATCTTCATGGCAAAAAAATGATAATGATAATCTTACATCGAACGTTATGGGGATTAATTTGTCTCCTCCGATTGATCAAATACCCCAATATAAATTCGGTTTCCCTTCATGTCACTTGTCCTATTGTTTTAAAACACACTGATATCACTAACGTCGATTCCCCCAAGGCATGGTATCTTTCATAATGACTTTGATAATAACAATACAAATATTGCTGATATGGATTTTTTTGTCCCTCCACTTTTTATTATTTTTTTCAAAAATTCGGTGTTTTGTTTACCAATTGTTATTGTATAAATAATGTACGTCTATTTTTTGTTTCCTTCATTGATTTTATTGATTTGTGCCATATTGATGTATTTTTAATGAAATTGTTGTAAAAATGTATTAATGTATTGAATTGAATTGATCAGGATAATAGATCTAACAATTCTAATATCAGTCTAACTTAGCTATGATTAAAGTTATGTTTTATTTTCTCATGTTTTTGTTTAAATCATTTCAAAAGCATCAATACGGTTACAAACTGTAATGGCTGTTGATGTCTTTGGCACCATTCCTAAATCCATCGGCATTTTCTTGGAAAAAAATAAGAAACAAAACAAACAAAACTTACCCCCTGCCGCTCTGGCCGCTCCAGGAAATTCACTTAATAGAAGTAATACAGCAAGAGCCCCACATAGGATGCTTGTCCTGACTGATACCATGGTGAGTCTTAGGGAGTTCCTTGAGGATCAGGACCGATGGCAGTGGTGGATTCCGGGAAGGTGGTGTCTTGCACTTTTTACGTTTTTCCTGGAGTTCTTCTGGTTAAGTCGCAACGCTTTGCCCACAATAATGCCCACGCTTACTCTCTCCCCCTCTCTCTCTCTCTCTCTCTCTCTCTCCCTCCTTCGTTCGGTCTTTTAAGAAGGTTTACAGCTTCGCTCCTGGAACGTTAGTTAGTATAGACAAGCTCTCCAGAGAATATATATTTTAAGCTTCAGTTATTCCCGGCAAATACTGTCTTCTCCCTTTGTCTATAATCGCCTTAATTTTGCACTTCTATTTATACTGGAAGATGAATAAAAAGTACAGGATATGAAATTGTGAGATCTGTTGTGATAATGAAGATTTCTTCCGAGTTTTAACGAGCCTTTTCTTGCGTCTCACTCGCGATCTATCCCTAATATCTATTCTTTGCCCAAGTGCGATCAGACTTTTTCTCTCATCGGCTAATAATCGACGGTTTTTCTTTCCCTCGCAGCCTCAGTATCCCTTAACTCCTCCATCGTTCATCGCTACTTTTCCGTATCCCCATGTAATCGTCTCCTGCGCAGGCGCAAAAGAGAGGAGAAGTTAAAGCTGATTGGTTGAGGGTTGTGATGTCGTCATCATGATATCATCAAACATATATCCGTGGGCTTTCTTCGCAGAATATCTGTCAATGCTTATATCCCCTATTCACCGACTTGTAGATGACGCAATGGATTTGACGGGAAATGGTCTCTTCTCCATATAATGAAAATATATAGCATACAACGAATGAATCAAAATCATCATTCAAACCAAATGTAATTCGTTCACCATGTTTACTTCAAGAAAAACAAATCGTGACATTCTGCAAATGAAATCAATGGCATCATCTCCACTTCCTCCCAATATTGTTCTCACCAAACATGTACAAAAGAACTCTATAAGCATGCGTGTAAAAAATAACCGACTTGAATATTTATCTGCATTGTGTAAAGTCCAGCAAGATCGGGAATGCATAAGACGCATAGGACCTTTATGAATAAGGAGCCCCACCCCCCCCCCTCCATCTTATATATAAAAATGGAAATAGTTTGTTTAATGCAATGCCAACCGTTCCGTTTGGGTCAAAGATTTCTTAAATTTTTCCTTTTTTTTTTTTACATCATGAGGGAAATATTTTGTTGCCAACTCTCATCGTGGGGTATTTCCCGTGCAAAGTGAAATCAGGAGTTCTAATTTATACCAAGAGGGGGGCGGGGCTGTCCAGCCCCCCCCCCCGCCCCTTCATACTGGATATGCACCTACCAATGGTGAAAGTAAGATTTGCAAGAAGCGGAAAATTATAAGAATAAATCAGTGAGAGCATGCATCTTGAAATATAGTGCAAAATGGAATACATTAAAAGTTCTATGAATTGTTATTTTTTAAAGCAAAATTCAATTTTGATACCACTTGAAGGATCTGTACCTTTTGGCTTTTAAGTACCTCTGCGATGGCACTCTTATACCTTGGTCACTTATCCCCTACGGCAGCAGTACGGTGAGTCGAAAACAGCCATTTTCATTCAAATCACCTGTATGAAGCTGGTAAAAGGAATGGTAAAACGGCTGTTTTCGACACGCCGTACGGCCGCTGTAAGTGGAGATGTGACTGAGGTATTTAATATAGGGAATGCTTTGGAAGAGGAGTGGTGGTCGAGAAGATAAATACTCTTCTTTTAATAAAAAGTTCGCGGGTTCAATACCCGCTACACACTAAGATATTAGGGTTCAATTTTACACCCCTAGGGGTGCACAGGCTTGTCCCTATACGAGTACCTCTAGCGGTGCACACGTACACCCCGAATAGAGGTGTACAGTGTGCACCCCTATTTGGGGTGTCCATCTGCACCTTAGAGGGTGTACACGTCTATCCCTTATGGTGCATAATGTACCCCCAACCTAAAATAACAAAAAATTGTCGAGACCTCCGGTCCATTCACTTTCTGTATCGATTTTTTTAGTTACCTAGTTGGGACTCGAACTCACCTCGTTTTATCTGTAGTCAAAATTCTTCCCGCTATGCCAGCGAGAAGCGCTGAGAGCGGATGAGGTCTCTAGCGATATGATCCGATTCTTTTTTTGACTTGTGCTTATAGTTGTGGTTCAACTATAGCTCTATTACTGTTTCTCCAAATGTATACGTAATCAAATGTGTTTTTGAAACAATCATCATCACATATATATTAAATATTTTTAAAATGATTTCACTTAGGTAAAGTGAAATGCGTTAGTGCATTGTTATTTCGGGTAATCTTCGATCACAAATCAACTTTAGCCCCCATCACCCTTATTCCGAATCAAGCAGAATTGGCCTGAATGAAAGGACTATTGTTTGACCACCAGTTGGTCATTTAAATCTACTTCGAACACCAATCGAAAATATCCCTCGAATGTTTTGAACATGACCAAAACCTTCGGGACGGCCGAAAGAAATGACAAAAATATTTCGAATGCACTCAGAATGCAGTCAGGATATTTATAATGCCCCAAGAATGTCCAAGAACGTAGCACAAATTATCAATCTGACTCCAATGCGGTTCATTTTGACTAGTGTATGATGATACACGTGGTCA